>NC_077232.1:15883754-16183754 GCF_027887165.1 Monodelphis domestica | reverse complement strand
ATTTAACCTCTCCCAGAAATTAGGTATTATTGCATAGGTATAAAATGAAGAAACAAAAAGAAAAAAGAGCAAAGAATAAGACAAAAGAAAATTGATAAACTAGAAGATATTTGGATGTAAGAGAAAAAGCTTTGCTATAAAAGTAAAAATGAAAATCTTGGTTCTACTCCATAAAAAAGAATTTATGGCAAATGATTGATCAGGAATGCTACTGTATGATAAGTAAGGACAGGCAGATTAATTTTGGAAAAGCATGGAAAAGCCTACATGAAAATATGAAGAGTGAAACAAGCAGAATCAAGAGAACACTCTAAACAGCAACAAAATACTTTTTGAAGAATGACTTATCTGCGTCAACCAGTAGAGGTATGATGTAAGTAAAAATAAGTAACATAGTTTTATGTATACATACATCTTCTTGTCAAAGAATGTCATTTCTAGTGAGGGAAGAAGAGTCAAGGAAGGATTTCACTGAGCATTTTGATGTAACAAACAAATTAATTAATTAACAAGTTTTAACTAGAAACAACATTCTATGCCTACACTTTCTCTCTTTCCTATTTCTTCTGAACACTGTACCTTGTAATAATTATAATTACTATTATTTCTTGCTACCCAGACATATATATTTTATAAAGTTTATTATGAAGGGCAGACAATCATTCCTAAGTAACCTGGCTACATGGAGCCTAGCCTGCCAGTTCCTTTCTCAGTTCCTCTCACCTCCTGCACTGTCTCTTCTCCTCACGCTTCTCCCATGGTCTTCTCATGGGTCTTTCCTTTCCCTCGTTGGTCTCCCCAGTTCTACCCCAAACCTTAACTTTTATTGACGTACAGAACATACACTGACCCAAGCCAAGGCAAACCTGTGGCAACTGTGGTATGTCAGGAATGTTTGATGGACAGGTAAAGTTACTCAGGAAGGTGGAGGGGATGAACTTCCTTGAAACTCTATCCCCCTTTGGGAGACCCATTCCCCCAATGGATCATTTAAATATAACTATCTTATAACTCTAAATACCTTCCAGCTAAAAGTACATACAATATTGCATTTTTCTAAGAGGGAGTTACAATAGTTAGAGATAGGGGTCAAATACAAAAACTGATCAATAGACACATTGACAAAATGCCAATTAGGGGGCAGTCCCCTTTGATATAAGGGTTTATATTCAGAGTAAATATGTTCAATCCCCTTCAATTCAGTTTATTATATGCCAAAGTTCATTCTGGATCTTTTGATGCAGTGTTAGCTTCTTCAGGCATCTTTACAGCATCTTCTCCAAAAGGAACCACTTTCTTGATTTTGAGTGTTGGCAAGTTTCTTTTCCTAAAATTTCTCAAAAAAAAATTTTAATCCTTGTATTTTAGGATAATTACACAATCCCCCCTGAGGAGGGTGTTGACCAACACCAGAATCACACTGGGATACATGACTGAGTTATGAGGTATATGAAACAATTGTCAAAAGAAAACAAAACAAACCACCCCCCAAAAAACCCAAATAAAAGAGTAAAAATTAATTAAATTCTGTATCAAAATAAGAAATACAGAAATGATAAAAAATAAAATAAAAATCTCATGTGTATAAAGTTCTGAGTAAAAAATAATAAACCTGTAATAGGTTCTTGAATCACAATAACGACCAATTAAAGTGTCTTATGTCTCACAAGCCCATAGGACAATAGCAGCAATACAGAACTTTACCCTTTTGCAGCCAGGACTACAGAAAATTGCTAAACTAGATGAGAGAAAGGACTAGGTTTCTGCAGCAAATGGGAAAATTCATTCCCTGGTCTGATTATACTTTCACTGTCAGAGATAGGGGGAGCCAGGATGATAGCCAACCTGACACACTTGACTCAAAGTATTGCACATGTAGTGTGGTTCAAGGAAGTCCTGTGTCTTAACATATGTCAAGCACCACAACCTCGATTCTCACACTAGGTTCAAGTCCTTTTGTATTGGCATAGAAGTTCAACAATCCTCCCTGGATTGGATTTGGTTTGTTCTGACCTCGTACTACTTGACACTGTATAGTGACTCTTTTGTTCCCTTCTCCTGGAATCAGACATAATCATTACACAAAGTCCCATAACATTTATCAATAAATGGCAGGTTTCCATAGTCAAAAACCTTTTGGGTATGCATATTATTAGGGCTAATAGATACTCTAAAGTTATACTGTAAACTTTATCCTTCAAGTATCCTTCACAATTTCACTGTTCACATTCCATGTGACAATGTGTTAGCTGTGTAGAAGCACAACACAAAAGGTGCTCACTTAAAAATAAAATGTATATCATTCTTAACTTGGTCAGGATCCACAGTGTGAGTGTACATAATTTTTCTATCAGGTAAAAGTCTTTTAAAAACAGTAGTACAACAACTAGTGCAGATTCTAAAAAGTACCAAAATCCCCAAAATTATAAGAGCCCATTAATGACAATAAACAAACAAACCCACTATCATTAGGATTCACATGACTTGCTGTATGACATGTAAAACCATTTGAAATCATGAATACTTGTCATAAGTTCTACAGATTTAGCCAATCTTTCGACTTTGGCAAATATATTATTAACAAAGTCTATTATTACCATCATTCCAAAATTTGGTGGGAGAAAAAACCTCTATATAGTTGATGAAGAGTTACAAATATAATAAATCCATTTCAAAGCTACAAAGCTTCACAGGAAAATTCATTCCCAATTACTGGATGAGATTATAACACATCACAGGTAACTAAGCCACTTGGGCAGAACTGTCCCCAATATGTCCCCACCATTTTCACGTGGAGCCGAGGACTAAAAAGTGAAAATCATTTCAGATACATCATCCATTACATTTACAAAAAATGCAGAGATGGGAAAATACAACAATGCCATTTAACTTTACTTCAACTCCACATAGACCTCTTGTTACAAACAACTCAAGAAGCAGCCAAATAAGTGATCAGTCAGAGGTAGGGATGCTCCCAAATATCTGAAAACCATGTCTGAATACTCATTAAAATGAATTTAAATTATTAGACAATTAAATTCTCCAAAACTATTATAGAGGTTAAAAGCAATTTGATGGACTTCATCCATCAGCTCTGTGTGACAATTAACAAAGGCAAAAAAGAACAAAATGTTGTTCATGGGCTTTTACAATGATATTCTTCAATACAATCATAGTCATAGGGGAGGTACAAATTAAGATAATTTATCAGAATATTTCAATTTTGATAACTCATAAATCAGTTAACATTAAATTACATATATCTTGTATTTAGAATAGTTACAGAGACTTCTTCTTTCTGGGGAGGGGAACAAACTGCAACAGTTAACATCAATAAGGCAATGAGGTCTGAGAAGGCTTAAAATTCACTTGCAGGCTCTTTGAGGTTCCTTCCCCTTCCAAGTACCATCAGTCATCACAATCCCTTTGTCCACACCTCTGGGGTCTCCTAAGCTGAGGGGAGTTCCCACATTGAGTACAGGTGTTTGGGTGTGAGTTTTGAGTTTCCTCATTTGAATAACTATACCTCCTATCAATATGACTATACCTGAAACTTCTATTCCTATTTTCCTGATTCCTCTTCTTACAATTCATAATCACATGACCAATTTCCCCACAAAAATAACATGTTAGTGGTTGCTTTGTGCATTCTTGTAAGGGAGCTATGATCTCTCCTTGCTTTACCTTCACAACTGTTTCAATTAATTCTTTTATTTCCTTCCTCAATGTCTCTACTAAAGTAGAATTCTCCTTATCCTTCTCACCTTGTTTAGACCTTAATTCCTTTATTTCCTTCCTTAATGCTTCTACTAAATCAGTGTTCTCCTTCTCCTTTTCCTTATGTCCCTCAAAAGTATAAGCTGCCACTCTTCAATTCTTCATGGTCCATAGTAGGCCAATTTGGACAGCTAGTCATAAAATAATTCCTAACTACTTTACAACGGTTCTTGACAAATTGCATTCTGATTTGTCTAAGGTCCCGTTCCCTATCCAGATCAAGCTCAATATATTTTCCTCCTAGCTCGATAAGCCTATCCATGAATTGGGTGGGATTTTCGCTACCTTCTTGCTTAAGATTTTTCAAATTTAGTCTATTTACCAGGCCTATGTTTTCATAGTTTTTATCAATGCACTTCTAGCCTGGCATATTTGTAAGTAATCTTGCTCTGAATTTGGGTCCCATTTGGGATCTTCAGTTGGCCAATGAACTGTTCCCTCTCCTTGGGGCTGATTAATAAGAGAAAGAATCTTATTCCTTTCCCTTTCTGTTATCAAGGCCTGGAGCAAATCTTCTACATCAAGCCATGCGGGATCATATGTGTGAAAAATGCTTTCAAACTTCTTTATCACCACCACAGGCTCAGCTTCATATGAAGGTGTTTTTTCTTTGAATCTCTCAATGTCCTGTGGAGAAAAGGCTGTATGATGTCTAATGTTGACTAAATCTCCATGTCTGTTATATGTAGGGACAACTCTTATAGGGGAAAGACCTTTATTTGAATCATCTGTGGCAACTGCTGCTTGGCCTGTATTCTGGAGTTCAATGGAGTGGGTTGTAGTGAGGCTGGTAGGGGAAGGGGGTGGGGTGGTGGAATGAAGCTGGTCAGCAGGTGGGGAGGTAGAGTGAAAAGATCAGGGGCAGGGCTGTGGTGGAGAGGAAGGGGGGTGGGATAGGGTACAGGATGAAGAGGAGTAGGATGGGTAAGGTCTAGTGGGGTTACAGTAAGGTTGGTACAGAAAAGGTTTGAAGTAGGGATGGTATGTGTAGGGATAGGGGAGATGGGTGGATATAGGAGGGTAGAGAGTTGGATTGGGAGGAAAGGGGATGGGAGGAGTGACAAGGAGAGGAGCTGAAGGGTTCAAGTCCTGGTTTGGGTCAGTATGAGGAGAAACCTCCTCACAGGTCAAGTGGGATGACAGAGCATGTTCCTTGCTAGATTTCACTGAAGGAGTTAAGCTAGAATGGTTTGGTTCCAAAGTTTCCTTACTGGAGGGAATAGTGGATTTATCCACAAAATAGGCCAATAAGTACCATTATTTATAATCTTTGGACTCTTTGTTTTTAATAGCTAACTTCAAATCTTTTACGATCTTGAAGTCAAAAGAGCCATATTTTGGCCAGGTAAAAGATATGTCCCTCCATGCCTTACAAAGCTTTCTAGCTTCTTTCTTTGTCATCCAATTCTCCTTAGGCAAATTTGGATCACTCCAGTTATTTAAAAGTTTATACAGGGCTGAGTCAGGAGGAATATTTCCTGATTTCCTTTGATGTGTTGCAGTATTTCCCATTATTGTCTAGTCTGTATGTCTTAATTAAGCTGGTTTGAGTATTGCTAAATCAGCAGCTTAAACAATGAAGAGTCCTTAGAACTTAAAAAAAAATGGAGACACAAAGTTCTTCAATGTTATTATGGAAGGCAATAAGAGAAGGTTTAAAACAAAAAAAAAACCTAATGTAAGGAAACAGTAATTATAGCACAGCAATAATATCAATAATGAATGTGTATTTAGTTTATTAATTGTTGCTATTAATAACCGATAACAGTATGCATTTATTATAATAATTATTAATGATGTTATTAGTAATTAATAATATGCATTTATTATAGATATTGTTATTGATAATTAGTAGTTGTCTCTCGGTAATCGAGGATGACTATTGTCTTTGTGCATTTTTGTGCACAAAGACACTTGTGCATGAAGATTTAAGTGGAAAAGTCGATGCACAGAGACAGTCCCACTCTCTTGGCGTTGGAAGCCTGGGTCCAGTGGCATGAAAAGTCATTACATCTGGAGACTTCCTCAGCTGCATTGGATGGCCGTGTTGTCTTTTGTGCTCCAACACGCCCTAAGCACTCCACAGTGCCTTGCTGCATCACCATCTCAGCCGTTGAACCTTCTTATTGGTTTCTTCCGTCTGTTCAGCCAAAGAAGTCTTCACATGCTGGGTGAGCAAAGCCCTGGTTCACCAGGGGTCCACGATGACCCAATGGCTACCCTCACAAGGTTTAGCTGGCCTGTCGAAGCCGTTGCCTGGGGTGTGGCCGCGGCCGCATGCTAGCAGCTACTGGGAGCCACAAGTGAGAGCTGGGTGTCAGGTGAGGGTCAGAGGCTGGAGAGCTGCCCTAGAAGGGCATGAAAAGCCCTCCATACCAGAGATACTACCCCTCCCTGAACACCCCATACACCATTATTGATAATTAGTAACCGTATATCATAGCAAGTATCAATAATCAATAATAACCATTAGTAATTAATAGTATTATTAATACTATTGTGTTCTAAAATTATTACTAATATTGCATGTAATTAATTTTATTTAATGTTGTCTTTGTTCAAATTTAGAAATTTGGTTTTAATTTAAATTCAATATTAGTAATATTTCCTGTTAATAATCCTTTTATTTAAATGTATTCAATTTAATAGCATGATTTTAGATCACTAGTAGCAGTAATTTTTCCCCTGCAGTTTCAATTCTCGACAGAGGGGGGAGCTATAAACGCATGTAGAGTAGAAAGCTCTGTGGGTAGACCTATCTAAGCAAGTAGTCAGCTAAAGGGAAGGACAAAAATAATTGTCTTTTAAATACTAAAAAAATAATGGCAGAGTGACTTTTAAAATGCTAATGGAAGATGGGCCCTCCCAAGTAAAATGTGGCTTTAGACATGCAAAGGAAGCTAGGAAGTCTACAAGCAAAGTTTGAGTGTGGGGGAGGGAGAGAGAAAAATGCAGTTTCAAAAGAACAAATTTTCAAAGAACACTCCCTCTTAGGCCAAGTTTAAGGAATGTTGTGGGGGGGGGGGATAAGGAAAAGGGAAAGAAAAATGGAGTTAAATCCCTTCCCCTGGAACAGCCATGTGTTTTCAAATTTGTGGGTTTGGAGTCAGGGAGTTCCTTTGGGCCCTAATGCACAGCCTGGAAGCACCCTCAAAATGAATTTAATGAGTGACTCTGAGCCGGTCCCTGCTGTAGCACCTGTGGGGAAAGTCAGGTAGACACAGGGCTGGTAAAGATCCCTTTGGTCCTAATGACTCTTGGTTTAAAATGGATTGAGTCCGGTCAGGTGGGGTAGTAGCCATGTGGGAAGAGTGAAAGCTGCTGCTCCCCCAGTTCTGTGCCCAGACTGCCCAAGGGAGCCTCTAACGCTACTCCACAGAACATACACCAACAGAAGCCAAAGCAAACCTGGCACAACTGTGGTGTGTCAGGAATGTTTGATGGACATGTAAAGTTACTCAGGAAGGGGGAGGGGATGAGCTTCCTTGACACAACCTTGGGATTGTTAAATTTATGGTTGGACTAAATATATTTAATTGGTCGCCAGGGATTTAATTCCTAAGTCCCAAAAATGAATTACAAAGTCAGAATGGAATTCATGGTAGTTTATTTTACAACAGAGAGAAAATATTAAGGAAGAGAGAAAGAAGTAGAGAGTCAGAGAGAGAGCTCTGGCTTCCTTTGAGCCAGGTAGGAATTCTAAGGCCCCAGCCAGGGGAAAGGAGTCTCAAGATGATGTTCTTTTTCCAGAGACTGATGCCTTCAGAAAGGCCAAGGAAAAGAAGTCAGGCTTTACACGCACCATGTATCAGTTCAATCAGCAGATTCTTACTCAGCCTCAATTCTAGTAGAATGGCTTCTTACAGGAGGCTCCACTCCAAGTGTATCTCTTTTAAACTCCCAGAAGAACCTCATTCAGGTCCTTGTCCCTTTCTTTTCAAGACCTTTTTTTCTTGCATCACTTCCCCTAATTCCATGTCTACCAATCACAGTTAAAGATCTGCTCTAGGACTTCCCAGAAGGCAGTTAGTTGATTTTGATACATTAGGCACTATTGCACACATGGGTCACATTCCTCCTACTTCATGATTAAGTGTGATATTTACACCTTTGGTGATTAGACCTATCATGGGCAGATCTTCCCACTCAACTTTAAGTATTGTGTTTTCAATTTGGGGGATTAAATCTAAAAAAATAGATTGGGGATTACAATTTAATCTCTACAATCAAGGAAGATCTAAATTCCTTCATTGTTACAATCAGGGGAGAGACAGATCCAATCTTCACAATGTCCCCTGATGATCATTGGGAGACTTGTCTCCCCATTGATCATTTAACATAATCATCTTGTACCCCTAAAAACTTCTAACTACAGATGTATACAATATTTCACTTTCTAAGAGGAAATTACAACAGTTGAAGATAAAAGGGAAATAAAAAAGAGAGAAAGCAAAACCAATGTTTTGTTAGGTGCATTGACAAAAAGCCAAATTTGGGGGCAGTCCCCTTTGGCAAAAAAGTATACATTTACAATAAATGTTCAACCCTCTTCTGTTCAATTGATTACACACAAAAGTTCATTTTGGATCTTCTCAATGCAGTGAAGGTTTCCGCAAGCATCCTTCTTCAACGAGTTCATTCTCTGGTTTCAAGGAGTTAGCAAGCTTCTTTTCTGAAATTCATCCCAAACAAAATTTTCTTAGATTTTTTTTTTATAAAAATACAATTTGCCAGAAGTGAATTGCCTATTTCAGACAGCTTCTACCATTCATGAGTGCACTGATTCTTTTACTTATCTTACCTGAGATTCAGGGGACAAATTCATCTCCCTGCAACTCTTTGCTATTTGGGTCTGTCCAGATTGAGATTCCTAAAACCCATGTTCTCCCTTGCTATGGGAGATCCCACATTACTGATAAATGGAATCTTAATGGATAAAAAAAAAAAGGATCTTAAAGAGACTGGAGGTGAAATTTTTGAGCCTTTTCAGACTCCAATGTTTTATAGAAGTCTCTGTTTTTAATTGTATTTTGCTGATTATTTTTTTTAAGATTTAATTTTGTTATTTTAAGTTCAAATATTAATTTGATACTGTTCTGTTACACTGAATCATTTTAATTTACTGTGTTTTAACTATTAGATATATTCTGTTACCTTTCCCCTATGGCTACTGAACAAAATATTGTAAAATATTGTAAAAGCTCATAAACAGTTTCCCCCCCATTTTTCATTTGTTAATGGTCACATAGATATTGGATGGACTCAACCTGGCTAACAATCTTTTAGAGAATTTAATAAGCTAAGAATTTAATGGCTATTCTAAGGGGTTTTCAGAAATAATTTTAATTAACTAGTGGTTTCTGAATGGATGAGGTTTTTTTTTTTTATATTTATATTTTAAAGAATGCTGTATTAAAGGTAGAGAAACAAAGAAATGTTGCTACCAAGGTGTTTCTATGAATCAGGAAGCCAAAACGAAGAGATCCTGAAAAACCTCTTCAAGTTATTTTACTTCCACTAGAACAATCTAGATTTCTTGATGATGTTCAAAACCCAAATAAGTTTTACTTTGTTTAAAAATATATTTGTCAAGGTTGAAAGATTTGCTGTCTTGTAAAAATTTATATCTATCAGTTTATTGGTTTTTTTTTGTCATACAGCAACTTATGGGAAATATGATCATGGGTTTGTTTCCTATTGTAATTAACTGGGGTATTGTGAATTTTGGGGACTTTGGTACTTCTTTGAATGTGCATTATCTACTGTATTACTGTTTTATACTGAAAATTATTTGCATTCACAGAGTGGTAAAGTTAAAAAGGAGGTGCATCTCATTTTTGGGTGAGAACCTTTGTATTCTACCTTTCCTTAGCTGACACAATGTGTCAGTGATTAAAAGCTATATATTTTTGAATTTTAAAACTCCTTTATTATTGTTTTTGCTTGCATGTACAATATGCTATTTCAGTTTTATTTTTTCTCTCCTTTTTGTATTTGAAGCACATGTCACCACTATTGAGAAGATTTTCTTTAACTTTTTTCATTTTGCAGTAATGTAAGTTTAAAATATATTTGCTATAATGTCAATGCATACTCAAAAATTCTTAGGCTATAAAAATTATGCCATTGTTTGTTTAAAAAAATTATGGGACTTTGCTTAATGATTCTGTCTGATTCCAGGAGAAGGGAATACAAAAAGATCCATTGCACAGTGCCAAAGAAGCACAAAGCTACTTACATATTGCCAATTGAGCACCAGGTCAAAGAGACCAAACTAATCCTACATGGATTGATGACATTCTGCACATAGAGCGCAAGCATGTGATCATGTGTGAGACTCAATGTTGTGGTACTTGACATAAGTTAAGACACAGGACTCCCTTATAACACACACTCTATATCAAATGCATACACATCAATTATTCTGGCTCCAGTATCTCTGAGAAAAATACATAAAATCAGACCAGGGAATGACACTTCCCTATCATTTCTTTTTTCTCTCTTATAGTATGGCAACTTCAGGTAGTCTTGGCTGCAAATGGGAAAGTGAAATATTCCTACATTTTGTCCTATAGACTGGTGGGATAGACATTACTTTAATTGGACCCTGATTCAACAACCTATTATAGTTTTATGTTCCTTTACTTCGAAATTTTTATACATAAGACTTTGGTAGTATATATTTCATTGACAAATTATTTTCTCTTTTATTTGGATTTTTTTTCATGTTTTTGATTTCTCTTGCCAATTTATTCATACACCTCATAACAAAGCCATGTATTCCTAAGTGATTCCTGTGTTTTTCATCACTCCCTTCAGGAGAGAATGTATAATCATTTTAAATTGCAAAATTTAAATTCATTTTGAGAATAATTTTAGGTTAAGAAACTTGATATCTCTCCAAATCTAGAAAGTGAGCTATTTGGAAAAGGCACCATGAAAATGCCTCCACAGACCACATGCAGCACCAGAAGATCCAGATTGAATTTGGGATGTGGTGATTTGAATTGTGTGGAGTTGAACGTATTTGTTTTGTATGTATACTCTTATGCCGAAAGGGACTGCCTCCAACTGGTTTTTTTGTCAATGTGCCTAGCAATTACTGGTTCTGTCCTCTTTTCCTCAAATTATTGTGATTTCAAAGTTGGTATGTTTATAAGACCCATCAGAGAGACTATTCTTCCTTGGCTCTCAGCGGGGTTTGTGTAATTGAAAATCTGTTACCTTAAAAAAAGAACTACTTATCCTGGGAGCCCACTGATTTACTGTAATTATGTACTTCCTGTACACAAAGGATAAAGGGAGTGGGCATTGAGGCTCCTTCTCTCTTATTTTGGGCATGATACAGCAATCAGCAGTGATGGTGGTGAGTGGGGACTTAAAAAATGGCTACTAGCTATGGGCATATGGTATTTTAATTTTGTATACTCTTTACTCCTTGATTTCAAATGATTATTTAATAAACCTCCTAAAATATATTAGTTTTATTATTTGAGATCAAATTGTAATTTTCAGTTTCCAACCTCATCATTCAGCTGAAATTACTCTCTCCCTATTTAGCCATGCCTTTTTAAACACATTTTAATTTTCTTTTTTAACATATATATATGCATATATAAATAATTATATTTTATTTAATTATTTCAGTTACTTTTTATGTTTGTTTATTATCTAATTTCAATTTAACATGAGCTAGTCTTCCACTATGGTAGTTTTTTTCTTGTTTACACCTGGTTTATTGTTTGATTTATATGATGTGAATCTTAAAAACTATTCAGACTGTACTTTAGAAGATTTGATTTAGCTATTTTCTTATTGTAACAATGGAGATACTTGGACTAACAGAATTAGGAATGTCCTGGGAACTTTACCTTACTCCATCCATACTTAGACATACTTTAAGAGAAGATAAAGTTGTAACCTCCTTATTGAACAATGAAGGTACTTAACTCATACCTTATAGTGAAGCTAGAACCTTAAACTAAATCTGTTTTTAGATCTAATACAAAAAGGTGTTAAGTACATATAAAGGTTAAATTAATCACAAAAAGTTCAAGTAACTCACAAAAGGTAAACTTGAGAAAGAAGTGTGAAGTACCTCAGAAGATATAATCTAACCAGAGAAGGTGAGAACTAAAGAGTGGTGAGAACTAAGAATGCGCAGTCCTGGAAAAAAGCATCTATTGTGATTGGTAGACATAAAAATTTAGGGGAGGTGACATAAAAGAAAATTCGCTTTAAAAGGAGGCTAAAAGTCAGTTCAGGATTGTTTGGAACTTTGTTCAGGAGATTGAGTTCAGTGGAGGACTGGAACTCAGCTTGGAGAAGGTCTCATGATGAGTGATAAGACTGATTCCCTTTCCTTTAGACTCAGGAAGGCCACTTTGGCCAAGGCCTTTAACTACTGCCTGGTGCAGCCTGAGCCAGAGCAGTTTAAATTAATTCTCTCTCTCTCTCTCTCTCTCTCTCTCTCTCTCTCTCTCTCTCTCTCTCTCTCTCTCTCTCTCTCTCTCTCTCTCTCTCTTCTCTCTCTCTTTCTCTCTCTCTCTTCCTTAATTCCTTCTCTTTATATTAATTAAAGTCTCCATAATTCCCAGCTGACTTGGGTATTTTATTATTTGGGAATCATCCCTCGTGACTAATTTTTTAGATTTAAGTCAAAACGCTAAAATTATCCTTTACATTGATTAACTTAATACAGAGTCCATGTAAACTTAAGTATGAGTGCATACTTAAATGAGGAAACTGAGTCCAGGATAAAGAAGGCTTTCTTTTCACCCCCAAAGGACACACAGTGGCACTCAAGCATAGAGTTTAAGTCCTTTGGCTCTCATTCAATACTCTGTATAGTACTCTGTTAGGTTAGGCCATCCAGCAAAAATCTTTCCTGGGCCAGGAAAATATGGATACTTAGATGTTAATGTTGATGGTCATGATGATGTTGTTGGTGTTGATGATGGATGGTGTTGATGATTTTGTTGATGTTGATGATACTGATGTTGTTGATGATGATGTTGTTGTTGATGATGGTGATGATGTTAAGGGTTCATCATGCTCCCAGTCATCAAGGTACACATTTTCAGTGTTCTTTTCAGCTCACTTTCAAATATCCAGTATGTACAATTAGTTTCTAAATTCTGTTAATATATATCACACACATACATATGTATATATTTATAATCATAGTATATATATATATTTGTATGTAAGTTAAATATATATATGATATTCTATATATAATTGGAGATATGCATAATTTGCATGTATAATGTGATGTATATTGAACATGTCATGTGATATATGCACAAGTATAATTTGTATATATAGTGTGATATATACAAACACGCACACTTCCTTCGTTCTGCTCATAGAGCCACTTTCTATTATTGTTCCTCATCACTTCTTACCTGGATTATTGCATGAGGCTTCTAATGAGTCTCTATGTCTCATATCAGTCTACTTCAATCTCTCTTCAAATTAACTATTGCAGTAATTTTCTTAAATTGTGGGTCTGATCATAGTAATCACCCCTCCCCCCCAAATTAAAAAACTGCCTATTACCTGTAGCACCAAAACTTAGCTCATTTTGGGCACTTGAAGATCTTCCTAATATTGTTCCCCCGTTTACCTTTCCATTCTTCTTGTGCTTTTGTCTGCCCCAGTCATGCTAGGATGTAACCATTCTAATCTACTTGATTTTCTACCCACATTTTCCATCTCCTGTCTCTGTGCATTTGTACTGGCTCTTCCTCTGTGCCCAGAACAGTCTCCCTCTGTACTTCTTTCTCTTGGAATTAATTATTCAAAGATCCCACTCTAATGTCTCTTTAGGAGTACTTCCTAATCCTAAGTACTATAAGTCCCCTATATCCTTCTTCTCTAAGCTTGCTTTCCATCTACTATGTATATACTTCACATTTTCCTATTTATTATGCATACCCTTTCTCCATTTGAGTGAAATGCCTTGAGGGCAGAGACTACTTTAGCTTTTATTTTTGCTCATCATCATATGCCCAGTTCATACAGTACAGTGCCCAGCATCAAATATATGTTTCATAAATATTTTTTGATTAGTGTTAAAAGATGATGATGATGATGATGATGATGAAGAGATGGAAAGTGATCATAAGGTCAGTGAATAATTTTCTTTTCCTTTTTGTCTTCATATTGCAGGAAGCTTTATACCCTCCAGATTCTTCTGTGGTCCCTATTGAACAGCATCGTGAAGGGTTAGAAGCCTCAATCCCTGAGCACAATACTGATATACTAAGCAAATAGCCCAAAGGATTCTCCAGGAATACTCATTTAGAGCAGTCATTTGAACCAATCTTTATTCCAGAGGACCCCACTGAATGATGTGACCTCAATTTTCCTTCTCTCAACATAATGTGACTTCTGAGTTCCTTGTAGGCTCCATCTATACTTTACAAACAATTTCCTCCACCCTCTACACAGATGTTTTTGGTTTCACTGGGGTCTTGCCTGCTATCATGGAAGATCCAACCAAAGCATATACATTCCCCTCCAGCAGACCAGAAAAAAGTGAGGAAATGCATAGGGACCAATGGATATAATGGATATGAAGGTATCAGAGACACATTCAGCCCAATATGGGTAATTTTGGAGACTGATAATTGCCATTGATCTGGCTTGATGATGCTGTCATCATGGACACATTTTCATCAACTGAAATTATAATAGAAATGGACACAAAAAGGTGGTTGCCTACTCATTCCTGACCGTTGGTGAGAAAATTCTTATTTTCTCCCCTTGTCATGCAGGCTTCTCTTCTGGGCCAAGTAAAATACCTTAGACCTAGGAATAGCTTTTTAGGGTGGATCATCTGGCTCTTATTTTTCACTATTTCCAATAAATGGTGCTTCCATTGTGTTAATGTACTTAAAATGTATTTTCTCTGAGCCATGAAAGAATGCAGTTACCTTGACCAATATAATTTGTTATCCTCAAAGTATATATTAATGGAGAAAGGATTTAATATAGTTATTTTCTTTATAGTCACCCCATTTAGGAGTTTCCAAAGTTGGACATAGGACTTGTTTCTGCCCTGAGCATTTATTTATTAATTAAAAGTGAGATGAGTTAGATGACTATTGCTCAATTAGCTATCTTTGTAGATCTCTATCATGATGACCATTTTGCCTTAGGCACCCGGATACCTCTCCTTTCCAGAGAGCAAAACTATAAGAATGCATGATTCAAATTCCATGAGAAAGGTAATAAACCCTCTTTATACATTGGAGCCTGAGGGGAGGCATGAAGTCTCAAAAAATGTTGAGATTTACACTCAAAGAAATACTCCCATGTCTTAGCAGTGGTAAATATGGTTCTCTCTCTCTTTGTCAAGAACTCTTTCATTAATAGGGCAAAATCATTGAAATCAGGATTATATATATCAATTATGCTACTCATTTCTTTAATTATTTTATTTGCTTCATCATTAAAATTTGGGGTCCTCCATTTGATGGATTCAAGGTCCGTCTGGGAAAATTTCTTATGTATCTTAACTTTATGTACCTCATTTTGCTTAACCATAGGCATATCTTTTAGTGGGCATAAATTAACTCTTCCTGATGCTTCTTCCTGTTCTAGTCTATTTGGGTTTTTACCTTTATTGTTTAATTTGTTGTCATGTACACAGCCTTGTTTCATATTCATGTTCATTCAGGACGACATAGCTAGGAAGTGTCTGACTGCAGATTTGAACCTAGAACCTCCTATGTCTACTTCTGGCTCTCAATCCACTGAGTCACGTAGTTGCTCCTCACATCCTGTCCTTTAATACAATATAATCATTGCCATCTTGAAGAATCCTTGGAAGACAAAATAAAAACATCAGCAGTTTTCTAAGTATAATAATTTGTTGGGTAAATGATCTCCACCAATGAAGATTGGAACTCATCCATGCCTTCCTATCTTTTCTGGCTCTAGTCCATGTCCTCCCAAAACACACGAAACCAATCCATGGCATGAATTATCATTAGTCATTTCCTCTTTTGAGGAAGTCACGGTTTGTGATACTTGGAAACTCTGCTTGTTGTAGTCATCATCCGCACATCTGCACATAAGTAAGAGAAAAACCAGTGGGAAGGACATAGTGCTAGGAGGAAGCAAGAAGATAAGACCAGTTGGAACTCCAGGGAAGAATCTCTAATTCAGTGCAATTCCATCCTTTGTCTCAGCAAATTGTGAGGAGGAAGATTTGAAGGGCAGGAGACCCTGGAAGAGCTGGTGGAGAGGACAGGTAAGTACCTAGGGAGTTCTCAACCCAGGTTTTAGGAGATGCTAAATGCAAAAGAACATTGAAAGGAATCTAGAACCCAGGCTAGAACCCAGTGGTTAGGAGGGATTTAAAAAGATACTGTGGTCAAAGGAATATTAAAGTCTTTAGAGAGGTGCCTTTTTAGTCAGTTCTTTCCCAAGACTCGCAGGACAGAACAGATTTGGTCTCAGGAGGATGTAGAGAAAAATTCTTTTGGCTCTGAGCAGAGACTCTCTGGGGCTTGTATTTTCAAAAAGCTCCTTCCTGGCCTTGGGGATGCTGGGCTCCTCTGAAGGGAATATCTTTCATTGGGCAATCCTTAGATACTCCCAAACTCTTGTAGCTCAGGGACAACCTCCAGATTCACCTTGTTTAGTGTGAATAAGAGGAATGGATTGCTGCCCACCTTGGCGATCTTTCTGCCTTTCATTCCTTAGTGCAGACCTCATTGGCTGGCTCTCAAGTGCTGCCAGGCCCTCTCAAATCAGAGTAAAAGTTTTTGTACCAGTACAGTGACAAAGATGGCTCATGATGTAGGTAAATCCCTCCCTTCCTCTGGTGATAATCATCTTGATGTTTTCTTGTGCAGATTGGATCTAGTGTGGAAGTGAGAAGTATCTTAGAGGGCGGTGCTCCTGAAATAGACCCAGAAACCCTGTTTGCATGAATTTTCAGGCCATGCAATCTTGTTAGTTCCACTCCTGCTGTGTAGACTGCAGGCCTTTTCTAAACGCTGAGAGGGCGAGGAATGGAGGAAAGGAGACATTAGCAGTTGGAGATCACAGAAATTCATGTTCATCTCTCTACTTTCTACTCTTCACATCTGATGCTATAAATAGTTTTCAAAGCCCAGTTCAAGCTTTAAGCCTGACTGGAAGCCTGCCTGACTTCCTGGTGACTTGGGGCATTCTGCTGTGATCTCTATTTCTTTTGTCCTTCCAAAGCATCCCCTTCCAGTACAGCTTCACAGAGACAGCTCTAAGATTGCTTCCTTTTTAACGTCTCTCGTTTAGTGTACCCATTCTCTCCAGGCAGAGGCGTTCTGTGGAAGATGAGAGGTTGTATTCTCTTACCCTTTTCCTCATGGCACAGATGAATCCAGGCCTGGGCTCATACTAGGGCCTCAGTAAAACCTCTGTAGAGTTAAAGAATCATAGTGGAATGGGCTAGCTGGTCAAGCCCATTTCTTCCTATTTATTTCCCCCATCTTCCTCCTCCCTGGACTCCATAGAGTCATAACAGAATGAGGAGGTTCCTGGGAGAAGTCTGTCCACCCTCAACCTTGGGGAGATAGGACTGAGCTACAAGAAGCTCTGTGCCTGGCCTGCCCCTGGTACAGGGTAAAGGTGAGATTATTGATTGGATCCTTTTCATGGGCAGAATAGGCTAATTCATGTAACCTTTTTTTTAGCCACCTTTACATGAGATCGATAACCCCATTGATGTGGCTAATTCAATCAGTTCCTTCTCAATCACTGATCATTCAAGCAACAAAAATTAAGTGGCCAGTATATGCCTACATAACTATTCTAGGTGTGTTTCCTGGAGAAAAACAATTGAGACAACCCCAATTTTCTAGTAGATACAAGATATAGAAGTAAACGGTAGCAAGAGAAGAGTGCTTTGATCTTGGCAGTCATGGAGGATGCCTCCCTATAAAGCTGTAGGTTCATTGGGTGTTGTTGAATCCTTTTCAGAAACAATGGTAACACTTATTTGGTTATTATTCCTATAGAATAATAACTGGGGGGGGATGGGAAATGCATGCATAAGGTGTCTGAAGTGGCAAGATGTCCTTGACAACGAGATCCTGGTATTCTGTAGATGTTTAGATGGGATGTGGCATAATCTAGACATCTGGGACAGCGAGAAAGAGAAGAATAAAATGAAGATTCACTTACCTATTCATGCCTTTAATTCAGGCACCTTCACCCCCACATACCTTGACTTTGGTAATGGAGATCAAGGTTTCCAGAGGACCCTGGACATAATTCAAAGGGACTCTTTCACTTTTGTGGTTTGGGACAGACAAGCATATAGCACCCATCAGTCTCAAAACTAATTTTTGACTCTATGAGCAGAACCTATCCTACCTGTAGAGGTGCTTTTGGAAACTTAGAATTTTGCTGGTTGGAATATTTTGATCCATACTACTCCATACTCATAATTGAAAAAAAGTATTAAAGTTGTGTGTTCTACTTTGAGGGTTTCAGGGATATTATCTTCTTTTGTGAAGGGTATGACCCCTTGCCTTTCAGTCTTAATGGGCACCTCATTTTATTCTTTCAACCATCTAAACCTTGTTTTCTACAGGTCAGCCTTTTCCAGTTTTTCTTTTCCATCAGCTCTCTTTGCCATCTTGATTGCCACCTCTGCATACTCTGCAACTCATCAGTTTTCTTCCTAAACTATGGAACCTCAAATTGAATATAATAATCAAGTTGTGGTCTGATCAGGGCAGAAGGCTGTACAACTATCAGCTCCATCATTCCAGACCCCATAGACCGCTGTTATTGTAGTTCAAGATTTTAGCTTGTTTGGCTACCTTTCCACCATCTTTTTTTGTTCTCCAATTGGGAGGACACTCTGAGCCCATGTTTCATGTGACTTTTTTTCTCTTTTTATAGCACCACAAGTGGCTTCATGGAGTCGCAGGCAACAACAAAGGGAACATTCTCATCCTTTCCCCAGATGGGTACCATTTCCTTCCCACAAGGTCCAACAGGAACACCTGTGCCATTTTATAAATCGAAAGCATACCTGCAGAACTTCCTGAAAGGGGAGCCCAAGGTGCTGGGGGTGAGTTGGAGTCCCCCATTGCTGGGAGAGCTGATTCATATGTTTCTGGCTGGCAAGAACTTAAAAGATTGTAGGTTTGGGAGTCAGAAGAAATTATTTTTGATTTTGTCTTTGTATCTGCAGAGCTTAGCCCAGTGCTTGGCAAAGAATAAATACTTAATATTTGTCAAATTATTACCTTACCTCAAAAATCATTGTCATATTTTGATACATGAAAGCTGAAATAAACCTCAGAAGTCTTCTAGTCAATCATTCCCCTCTCATTTTACAGTTGGGGAAACTGAGATCCTAGCAGTTTTAGAGGCAGATCCATTGTCATACAAATAGTACAAAGTAGACTAGAGATTTTAATTCTGGCAAGTGATTCCAAAAGACAGCTATGCCTCAGTTGTTAAGAGTACTAGGACCGGAGTCATAAATGCCTGTGTCCAAATCCAGCCTTGGACATTTCCTATCTGCATGTCCTTGGTCATGTCACTAAACTTCTGTTTGCATAGGAGGCAGCTAGCTGGCTCAGTAGATAGAGTGTTTGGCCTTGTGTCAAGAACACCCAAGTTCAAATGATTCCTTAGAAACTTACTTGGTGTGTGACCCGAGGAAAATCACCTAACCTCTGATTGCCTGATCAAAGGATCTTCTGGATCCCCTGGAGAAGGAAATTGCAAACTACCTGGCCAAGAAATCCCTAGGAATAGCTATGATCCAGGGGCCATGAAGAGTCAGACATGACCTAATAACTGAACAGTGACAAAGTGATCCTAAAGCCAACAGTCTTTCAAGTGTTTGCATCTCAGGCAAAGTCCTCCTCATTTAACAGATGAGTAAGCTAGAGAAGTTCCAGGTCTTGCTGGGATTTAAATATTAAACAAGAAGTGCTTAGTATTTGAATAGAAGTCTCCTTTCTCAAAATCCATTGCTATTTCCACTCTGTACTAGGCTGTCTTATGAATGTGATATTCTTCTGGCTCAGCAGACTTCTGGATGGGCCAGAATTGAACCACCCGCTCAAGAATTTATTGACTTAGTCTTAGAGAGGGACATTTATAAGCTCCCTGAATGCCCTGCTGTACAGAGTGTCAAAGTTGGCCCTACAGAGGATCCAGGGCTTTGTCTCAAATTTATTTAGTCCATGTCTTGAAGCCTCTTCGTTTAGTCCGATTAGGTGGAAAAGGGATGTTTCCCTGTTTGGCCATGGAGGTGAGGATGGATAAGCACCTGTAATTGGTGTCTAGGAGCTCCTGTTTCCTTTTTTTCTCCTGGGAAGTTTTTTCATGATATCTCTCCTTTTTTCCTATTTATTCCTCTGTGATGACATTATAGAAAAATGCCTAGATAGGATGACATCAGAAAGCAAAATGGTACTTAGGAAGAAGAAGAGAAAAGAGACAGGATGTCGCTTAGCTGTGGGGTCCTCAACTGAAGGAAATCTTCCCTTAACCATCAAAGGAATGCAGCTAATTTAGTGTTTATCGTCTTTTGTTTACCTTCTTCATATTTTCTGGGTTCACTGGCTATTTCCTCCCAGGTAATAAATTACTTCTCCTCTTGTAAAAGCATAAAAATTTACTAAGTGATCTACAGGAAAGCACAGTGAAGTGGAGCCACAGTGCAGAGTGCTGGGTGTAAGAGTCAGAAAGGCTCATCCTTTTGAGTTCAAATCTGGCTACTAGTTATAAGACACTGAGCAAGTCACTTAACCCTGTTTGCCTCAGTTTCTTCAACTGTAAAATGATCTGGAAAAGGAAATGGCAACCATTCCAATATCTCTGTCAAGAAAACCATAAAATGGAGACATGAAGAATTAGTATTGACTGAACTACAAAAATTCCACAGTTATTATCATGTATTATATAGTTAGTTTTTTCCAAATAAAAATACTAGAAAAAATAATTAGTTTTGTAATCTGGAGCTATGATTCCATTGTTACAGGGGACTTTTGGTGAGGAAATTTCTCTCAGAAATACAGTTAGGAAACAACCCTGCCATTTTTAATCATAAAAATTTGTCAGATGTCAGTAAGAATTTCAATGATGTATCTGGGACCACAGAGGCAGTACATGTACAAATTAGTAGGACCTTCTCCCAGGTCTCCTTAATCTTTCAGCAAGTTCTCTATCCACTATGCTTTGTTTTCTCGCACTCATGTGATTTTAGGATTAAGAGCTAGACAGGATTTTAGAGATTTTCTAGTGTAATATTCTTATTTTACAGATGAGGAAATTGAGTCAGGTATTGGAAAGGACATGTCCAAATTTCTAGATGTTTTAGCTGGGGGATGATCTATTTTCTTGGACCTGAAATCTCAAGCAATTAATCAGTTAACCATTTATTAGGCATCTCCTAAATGTGAATTTGGCAAAGTGGATAGAATGTTGGGCCTGGAGTCAGAAAGACATCTTCCTGAATTGAATTCTGGTCTCACACACTTTCTACCTGTGTGGCCCTAGGCAAGTTATTTAAACTTGTTTACCTCACTTTCCTCATTTATAAAATGGGTTGGAGAAAGAAATAACAAACCACTCTACAACTTTTGTCAAGAAAACCCCAAATGGAATCAGAGTCCACCATGAACTGAAAAATGACTGAATGGCAACATGTCAGTTAGTACGAACTGTTCCTTGTACTCAAAAAGATTATATAAGGAAAGCATTTGGGAAAGGCAGATGAATCTTTGACTCCATTTCTAGAGAGAAGTGAGTAAATCTTCTCTACGCTCATCAATATTTCTTTCCCTTCTAGACTGTCCAGATCATGATCGCCCTGATGAACTTTGCCTTGGGAATGATTATCATTTTGGTTCAACCGAGACGTTACCTACATGAACGTTTTTTTCTCAGCACTGGCTACATATTCTGGGGAACAGCATTTGTGAGTAGAAGTAGTGAAACTAATTCTGAAATGTGGAATTTTTCCCCTTTATTCCTCGGAGACAGGTGGGAATCCAGATGTCTACAGGATATCCTTCATGCCCAGGGTTTCTCATTTGTAATTTCCCAGAGTGTAGGTAGGAAAGGGCAGTTTTTGCAACATATATTGTATAGTATATTTAATATGTAAATGTGGCAATATATGATATACATGGTAATACTATATATTATGCATATTATAAATATATATTCTACTATATGTAGTATTCCAAATAATAGATAATAAGATAGATAGATGGATGAATGGATGGATAGATGGATGGATGGATGGATAGATGGATAGATGGATGAATGGATGGATGGATAGACAGATAGATTCATAGATACATAGTATCCAAGTCTGTGACAAGGCAAACTAATCTAGATTTTCTCCGATCAACAATTCAAAGTCCAATAGAATTTGGAAGACAGAGATGAAACATATTGTTCATCTCATCTCACTTTTAGAGCTCAAACACACAACGTGACTTACTGAAGGGC
Source organism: Monodelphis domestica (assembly GCF_027887165.1). Classification (NCBI taxonomy): domain Eukaryota; kingdom Metazoa; phylum Chordata; class Mammalia; order Didelphimorphia; family Didelphidae; genus Monodelphis; species Monodelphis domestica. The sequence goes on along the minus strand of NC_077232.1, from coordinate 16,161,491 downwards.
CCAGAGCTACTGAGTGCTGAGGTAGAATCTGTACCTTCATTTTTCTAGAACAAAGGCAGTACTCTCTACCATGTCATTATATGAATATTTGGAAAGAAATAAGCTTTCATTATATATGGATTAATGATTATTACAGTATTACAGATTTCAAAATCATCTAACCACAAGACCCTCTAAGTCAGATAGTACTTGTATTATCATTTCTATTTTACAAAGGAGAAAGCTGAAATTCAGTTATTGCTGGTGACTGAATTTAAAATAATTAAGATAGTCAATAGAGTAGCTCTTTATGAATTTACTTCCCTTCAAAAATGATATGGAAGGGGTCAGCTGGGTGGCTCAGTGGATGGAGAGCCAGACCTAGAGATGGGAGGTCCTAGGTTCCATCTGGCCTCAGACACTTCCTAGCTGTGTGTCCCTGGGCAAGTCACTTAACCCCCATTGCCTAGGCTTTATGGCTCTTCTGCCTTGGAACCAATACTTAGTATTGATTTTAAGATAGAAGGTAAGGTTTTTTAAAAAATGATACATACCTTGGAATACTTTTCTTAAAAAAAACTGTTTTGTCCCCTGATTGAGAGACTGACCATTCTTGTCCCTCTGAGCTGGTTCACAAACCAAACCTACTATCACGTTGAACGGCCAGGGTTTCCCGGAGGAGTATCCATGTGGTTATCAAAAAGTCATGCAGAGTCCTCGACATAATCCACTTTCAAGGGTGGATTCACCCTCATGATCTGGAACTGGATCTCTCAAGTCCTAATTAAGGTCCTCCTTGATTCTGCAAAATCACTCACTATTGGTTCCTATGGGGGAAACATTGATCAAATAAGAAAACAAAAGCAATAATCCTACTTTTAAAATATTCAGAGCATTTACTCAGGAGATGAAATCACCAAAATGTAACAGTCCAGCCATAAACTTGTGCCACTATTCATTGGAGAGAGTGAGCATACCCTTATGGAAACCTCGCAGAAAGCCACATGTGGGGCAATTCAACTCTATATTATCGCTGATGGTATTTTTATTCTCTTCAAGAAACAGTCTGTAGCATGCATCACCTGTTGGGCGAAAGAACTCTGCCATCACCTCTCCTTGTCATCTTTGCAGCTCTTTGGCTATGGGAGCCTATTCTCCCATTTTGCACCATGGAAGTGATTTTGAGCTCTTTCTCCTATGGCTACCCTGATTAGGAGACTAAGAAATTACTTCTTAAAAATAAAAACAAAACTGTATCAATTTAGCTCATGTTAACGCAGATGGAATTTTCATCTTTTCTGCTTCTTTTTTTTTCCTCTGTTGAGATCTACGGAACTCTCTTGGAATATAGGCAACCTTATGAGGTTTCCTTCAAGCAGGAAGTAGACAGCAATAGATGACAATAGGCTTCAAAGCAGAGAGAATTGTGCTTTTTCCGATGATCTTTCCCCAAAGCAATGTCTCTTTCAGTGAGCATCTATAGAATAATTATGCCTTCAGACTCCATCTGAAGCATTGCTTTTTATCTTTTGTCAATCAATCAGCAGATCTTTCTTAATGGACTTTCATGTGCCAGTTATTTTGTGTAATGCTAGAGATACAAAGAGAGACAGATGACAGTTCCTGCACTCAAATAGTTTGTAGTCTAACAGGGAAGGTAACACATAAAATGAAGATGAAAATTGGGAATGTGGGGAAAAGATGCTCATTATGGGACCTTGATGAAGAGCTCTAGTTAAGTAGGAGAGGATGATGTTGGAGGAGTTCTCATGTCCACCCTCTCCAATCAAAGGATGGAAATGGTTTTGGAACCAAGGAGAACTGAAAAGCTGTGAGATTCACAGTTGATACCATCAAACAAAAAACCATCTCTACACTTTTTTATGTAATTGTGAACATCTCTGTCCAGATCTTTCTTCTCATCTCCTCTCTCCTATAGATTCTGATGCCTCCAATTAGAGTTTCTTAGCAATTAGTGACTTGATGATCTGATTAAAGATTCTAAAAATCCACTCTTCTTTCAGGTAAAGCTCTCATAGAGTCTTCCAACATTTCCCAAATCAGGTTCTCAGCCAGAAAACAGCTATATGTAAAGGAATTAATGAGCCATAATGCACCACAATACCATGCTCTCAAGCAGTGCCATACTATTGGACAAGTTGTTTCAGAATATATATTACAGGGAGCACTTTTCCCTCATTTCAATGATTGCCAAATCTCATTGTACATGTGGATCCACATGAAGAAAAATACACAGAGAAGCAAATACATGCACATACACACAGACTTATAATATGTTTATGTAGGCATTATAAACATTGATGGATTCCTACACATGGAAATGCCTCATTTCTTCTCAAACTTTTCATTAAGGAGAAGCAATAGATCATTAGTCTGTTTTCATTTTTGACATAGTTACTTGAATTCAAATTCTCCTATTGAAAGAAGGCAGGCCTGAGCATTACTCCTTGTCCAAATATTTAGGAGGCATCCAGAGGTTCTGATGGAGCCATCAGAGACAAGTTCTGAAGGATGGGAGAGGCAGGTAGTGAGTGGCTGGGCAAGGGTGATCCCAGTAGGCACCGAAAAAAAGGTTTTAAGTCACTGATATATTGTGTTTTCTGTCCACAGTTCCTTGTCTCTGGCTCCCTCTCCATTGCTGCAGAGAATAAAACCACAAACACTCTGGTGGGTGATATTCCTTCTTTCTTCATAGCTCATGAAGAAGAAACTTCTGATCTCTTTTATTTCCTCTGGAAGGGGAAGGGAAAAGCAGAAGGTTCCTTAAGACAGAGCCTCAGATGCCCAAGCTGTGCTATAGAATGTTTGATTGACCAACGCTATATGGCTGAGCTAGCAACCTGGGGTCACAGAGGGTATGGATCACTATTGACTGCACCATCATTGTTCCAATAGCTGCCTGGTAAAGCTAGTAACCGTATCAGGAGAAATAGTGAGTCCTCCTGATTTTTCAGCTCCCTCAATGTTCTTAATTGTCTTAAAGAAAACTAAGGATGCCCAAACAGATGCTGCATTAACTAGAACATGAAGCACTCAGGAATCAATCAATTTTGGAATTATTCTTTCTATCTAGAGAGGCTTACACAATCTCTAGCACATAGCAGTTGTTCTTATTTTAAATCGAAAATTTTATTTCATTAATTATTTTAGAATATTTTCCCATGGTTACATGATTCATGTTCTTTCCTTTTCTTTCCTTCCTCTTTCCCCATCTCCCCCACCCCATAACTAACATGTGATCCCCCTCATATTCACTTGAGTCATCGATCAAGACTTATTTCCATATTATTGATAATCATACAGTTGTTCTATAGGTGTATCTTTCTCTTGTTGGATTCACAAATGGGTCTAACATGACTGGACACATAGTAGTAACCCCATGGGTTAATGCCTTGATTGATTAATGAATTCTTCCTTGTTTTCAGGTCCAAAGTAGCCTAGCAATGAACACTGTCAGTGCAGTGGCAGCAGGGCTGGGAATCATCTTTTTATCAATCAACTTGGCAATGACTGATTCATTCTATTTTTCTTGTTACCGTGAAATTTCCCATGAAACCTGTGTTTGCGCTTTGACTCTTTTACTGGTGAGTACTTCCAAGAGGTGGCCCCTTATGACTGTGGATGTTTGAAATGGCCAATCTGTACAGGCCAGAGCAGAGACACCCAAGGGTCCTGAGGAGGTCTGAACATTTGAGGAAGGGCAATCTGCTTGAGTTGGGAAACAAGAGGAAATTTCTTCATATTTCTGGATCTTCCTATGATCTGGGTCAGAAATGCAAATGCTTAGAATTCCAAAACATGGGAGGAAATTAACATTTTCATTCAGTCCTGTTCATTCCCATTCAATTCAAGTCAACCAAAGAGTATCTGAGTATATTCACTTATCACTGTTTTGTGGCAATATGCTCTGCAGAGGTGATTCAGAGATAAGTTTTGAAATGCCAGAGTTCTTGCTTTCAAGGAACTCTCTGTCTCATTTGTTCTTTGGGGCAGGACAAGGATGGAAAAAAGATATTTGTGAAAAAAGCTTTATAAAATGTTTGAGGGAAGAGATCCCATTTTTGATGGATGGAGGGGGGTGAGATAAGGGAGTCTTTAAGGATGCAATTTCAGCTGAGAAGAGCTTTGGAGGAAGAAAATAACCAGCAGATCAACATGAGCCTCTTTCTGGTCTGTAATTGATGTGGGCAAAGCCAATTAGGAAGAGAGAGAGAGAGCAGGCCAAGATTGGAAGGTAAAGATTATGAAAGGGTCATTTGGATAGATATTCAAGAATGTCAAATTCAAGGCAAAATATTAGGATTAGGAACAAATTGAGCTAAGAAGCATTTCTCTAGGAAATGTTTAAGATTATGAGGTTATAAATGCATTTCTAGGATTGGGATTCTTAGTGTAGACTGCAGGGAGCATTGTGGGATGGGGGGATACAGGAAACTAACTAATGAATACCCCAGAGTTATCAAATCTGTATGTGAAATGGAAACAGTAATTAAACTCAAGACAGAACCTTCTAGAGGGTTTAGATTTTCCTTTATCAATCAGAATTGTGCTGAGCATCCAGGATGTACCTCAATGGATGCCAGCCTAGTGGGAATATGAACTAGGGCAAAAAAGAAGGAAATATGTTTAGTCAAAGGCAGACCAGTTTGTATTTCTGAAACTTGGTTTGCTAACTGAAAAATAGAGACAGTCATCCTTTCATGATGCCTCACATGGGATTGTTATCTGGGACATGTTTTATGGATCTTCATGTATTTAAATGTGATATTATTATTGATCCAAATAATAACAATAACTAATTCTTATTATGCTTTAAAGGTGGAAACGAACTTGTTATGTTTTAGATTTTTGTCTATGGATAACAATAAGCTTTAATTTTCCCTGTACATATATTTTTTCTTCCTGAGTGGCTAGAAGTGGGGCCTTGTGTCCTTCCCTCACCATTCTCTGTGCCCTCTTTCAGGGAATCAATGTGATTCTGCTGATCCTCGCGATTTTGGAATTTGCCTTCTCCATCGCAGTCTCAAGCTTTGGCTGTAAAGCAACTTGTTGTAGTCAGAGTGGGGTGAGTAGCTGATGTTAAATGGTGACTCCTTTACTTTACTGTGCCACAGGACTTCTCTAGGGGGATCAGCAAGTGAGTCCTCTCAAGGACTAGTAAGAGGAAAACTTCTTCAGAGAGAATGATTAAGAAATTTTGGGATTCTGCCTCCACGTTCCTAAGCATCATTTCCAGTGTCAGAGACCAACCTTCCTCTGGGGCTACCAGTGAGGAGGTCAAGGATCCCCAGGCACTCAGAGGCACAACTCTGTATGCAAATCTGTTCATTCTTTCTTTCTCACCACCTCTACTAGATCAAGAATTCACTGTTCACTCCTCATCTAGGCAGATACTGTACCCCACTTAAGATCAGAAGAGGGGAGGGATATTTTGGTTTCCCATCTGGCCTCCAAAGAGAAGCCATAGTAATTGAGAAACCAAAGGAGTACTTTGATCCATTTGATGACCTCACAAGGTAGAGAGTCTCTTTCTGGGACACTGTATTTACCTGGAAAGGGTGTGAGGCAAATCCATTGACAACCTGCTGAAAAGGACTAGAGGGGGACCTTTTAGGGAATGCCAAGATATGCTTCACCTAGGCTGAGAGCACAGCTTTTCATCTCATTAATTGGTTTGGCTATCTTTTTGGGGTTAGTGTCATACCTTTGAATTTAGCGTGAATAAAGAAGGCAGTTAGAGAGAGCAGTCCATGTAAGAGTGACCTTGCAGCCAAAGTGGGAGGAGTTGAGGGAAAGGATGCCCTAAGTCAGAAAGGAGGTGGAAAGAGAGGAGAGCAGTGCTGAAAGTAAAGAGGCAGAATAAGTATCAGCCAGGTCCATCACAATGCAATGCAGTCCTGTCTTTTTTAGCCAGGGCCAACACTCAGCATAAAGGTGATGTTCTCAGTGATTTTCTGTCCTGACAATTACTTTACTTTTCATCCTTGGGTGACTCATGCATGAGGTTCCTGTTTGTCTTATAGGTTACCATCTTCATGCCTTCTCCATCCCAAGTACCAGTTACTGAGGCATAAAGAGGAGAGAAACTACTTCAAAGGAGAGCTGCTGACACCACCGCATTACCTGGAAGTCACCCTGACAGTCTCATATCACACATGCTTCCCTGTTCCTCAGAGAAAGCTCCTTCCATCATTGGCTGTTTTTCAATGAAACAAAGAGCAAATTGTCTCAGGTTTCCTGAAATTCTTTGTTAACAGTCGCTTTCATTCTTAGTCATGCACTGATCACATCTACTTCCCCATTTTGCACCCAGGCCCCTGAATATCTCAGGCTTTGCTCACAAACTATCAGCAAACATATCAGGAAATCTTTTTCCTTTCGGTGCACAGGAAGACTAATCTGCCCAAGACTCCCTATGGATGCTGGGAAATAGGGTCATTACAAGAGAAGAGGAGAGAAGGAAAAGAGATGGGAATGGGAGTACCAAACTACTTCTCTTCTGTTCTCCATGAATCAAGATTCCCACCTATGGAATTTCCTGCTGCTCCTACATGTGAAATTGGATGTTTCCACCTCCAGTGGCCTGGACTCCATCATCTTTGTTCTTTGCCCTCTCTGTTTGCTCCTGGAGCATCCTGACCGTTGCTGTGAATACCTCCTCTCAACATTGCTTCCCTGCCACTGAGGCATTTGTAGAGGAACTTAGGCTGATCTCAAAGTTTCTTCTTCCTTTTCTGACCCCAGAGTTGCTCACACAATCACAAATTCCCTCATAACTGATCCCTTTCCTACCACCAACGTCACCTTTCAGAACTTCCTCCTTTGGACTTTTGGACTGGGACTGAGAAGAGCTGTGGCTGAAGATCCTGCCTTTGCTGCTTCATATCTATGTGCCCATAGCCTAAGTTTTCTGAACCTCAGTTTCCTTTCCTGTAAAATAGGATTAGCCATGTCTATACTAGTGATCTCACAGGAGGGTTATGAGCATTCTATGGCAGAGCATATTCCAAGTACTTTGTCAACCTAGGAATGCCGACTAAGTGTCAGTGTGGTGGTGACATATAGTTGTGTACTCAGAGTAAGGAAAACTGATTGTACATCTGCCCCAGGGCCCTTCCTAGCTGTGTGACCCTGCTCACCTCACTGAACTTCATCTCAGTCTCAGTTTTCTCATCTGTGAAATGAAGCCAATAATAGCCCTGCCTCCCGGAGCTTTATTTCTTCTTGGCAAGGAGGACGTAATGTTTGAAAAGTGTTTTGCACACCTTAAAGAGTCATATAAATGCTAACTAGCTAACCGTCATGTCAGGCATTTTTATTTCTCGTTATTAATGTTTGTCTAAATTTTCTTCTTATCACAGTCTAGTTTTAGATATTCTGGACGTTGGCTTGTATAAAGTTTTGGAGACAGTTGGAGGAAGTTAGGACCCAAATACTGTGGGGTTTCCCTTGCTCTAGCTGGAAGCTGAAGTTCCAATTCAAATATGACCTTAAGAAGGATTTAGTAGCTATTATGTCAATAGCAATGACTGTGACTACAGTAACAATAATGTCTGGCATTTACATACTTTTTTGAGGCGATTTGTCACTTTATCCTCACAGGAACTCTGGGTTGTGATGAGAATCTGCTTCAGTGACTTGCCCAGAGTCACATGGCTAGAAAGCAAGTGTCTGAGGCCTAGTTTAAGTCAGTTTTTCCTGAATCCAGACCCAATTCTCTAGGTAAAGCTTTTCTGACTCCTTTAGGGTTCAAAGGCTATAATGTGGCTTACTGAGAAGAGTCCTGGCCTTTGAGTTCTCAAGTTGTCTTCTTGGGATGTAGAAGTGAACAAAGCTGCTGACCTTTAAGAGTTGTGAGAGAACATGGACAAGTCAGTTGACATATCTAGGATCCACTTTCCTTATGTAGAAGGGGGGAAATGGTTTAAATGAACCTCATTTCATCCTAAGATATTGGAAATAAGGTATATTCTGATATTTCCTCTGCAGTTAATTAAAGTGCATCATTTCTAATATTAACTAATGGCTCATCTTGGAGCCCCCACTCCAGTTTTGAAAACATTATTTCTTATATAAACTAAAGAAAACTCACTGCAAGGGCTTTTACTTATTTCTTTCAATATAAACCATATTCTTTCCCCAAGAAACTTTGAGTTAAATGAACATCATGTCTTTGTTCTATGCAATTTATTACCTGAAACAAATAATAAAGATGTTCAAAGAATTACTTAAATGAATGTGCTGTGGCAACAATCACATTCAGTATGTCTCCTATACTGGTTGAGACAGGACCTGAGTCTCAGACTAGGAAAATACATCAACTTTGAGCCTTTAAATGAACCAGAACTAGAAGGAACTGGATTGTTGCTTGCTCCAAAATCAGACAGAAATCAGAATTAGAAAACCATCTGATTTGACTTCTTTTTGACTTCTTTGGTGCTTGATTTTCACAGTGATTTCCACAGGGGCTCCTGTCTTTGATGATGATTCTCACTGTGCTAGAATTATGCTTTACCCTCTCTCTCACCTTCTTGGGGTGTAAAATAAATTGTTGTGAGTCCAATGAGGTGAGTGTGTTTTGTGGTCCACAAGTGTATCTCATGTCTGACACCTCTATCAAAATTATATGCCTACCTATGGGAGGGTGTGGGAGGATGGGCGGGAATGAAAATGAATCATGTAACCATGGAAAAATACTCTAAATTAATTAATTAAACTAAATGAATTTAACCTCTTCTAGAAATAAGATATTATTGCATAGGTATAAAACAAAGAAGCAAAAAGAACAAAGAACAAAGAATAAACAAAAGAAAATCGATATACTAGAAGATATTTGGGTATAAGAGAAAAACCTTTGCTATAAGAGAAAAAATGAAAATCTTGGTTCTAATAAAAAATAAATTTTGGCAAATGACTGAGCAGAAATGCTACTGTATTGTAAGTATAACAGGCAAATTAATTTCGGAAAAACATGGAAACCTACATGAAAATAGGAAGAGTGAAACAAGCAGAACCAAGAGAACACTATAAATAGCAAAAAAATACTTTTTGAAGAATGACTTATCTGTGTCTACCACTAGAGAAATGATGTAAATAAAAATAAGTAACATAATTTTATGTATACATAGAACTTTTTTGTTAACCAATGCCAATTCTCGTGAGGGAAGGAGAGTCAAGGAAGGATTTCACTGGGCATTTTGATGTAACAAACAAATTAATTAATTAATTAATTAAAATAAAACAATATGGCTACACTTTATTTTCAATTTTTTCTGAACACTGTTACAAGGGAATCACTTTAAAAGACTGATATATATTAATTTAAGGTCGCCAAGGAATTCAGCTATGTAATTCCTAAATGAAAACTCAAGTTTGCAGTCAATCTTTTATGGAGTTTAATTACAATAGGAGGAAGAAAGGAATTAGAGATAGAGAGAGAAAAAGGGAGAGATAGGAATAGGGCTTAAATACCCCTTCTGTTTAGGCTGGGCCAAAAGACCCAAGCCCTTAGATAGCTGGGGCAAAGAAAGGAGATCAGTCCCTATTACTCACGTGACCAAAATGGAGAAACAGTCTCAGAGGCCCCCACCTTCAGCTTCCTTCAGAGCAAGCTTCTCAGAGTACCCCGCAACCACTCCGGCCAACTCCTCAACCACCTCGAGTCTTCAGACCCCCCTGATCTTTAAGGACCATACAAGTTGCCTCCCCTCAGTTCTCACATCTACCAATCACTGTCCATCAATTTCCCTGTGCCAATGGAGGCTCTAGCTTAACCCAGGACCGCCCAGAGGCTTTGCACATGTCTGTTGAAGGTGATATTTTCAAATGATTAAATCTTTGCTCCTTTGCTACAGCCCTTTCTAAATCCTGTTAACCTGAGTAGGGTAGAGATTGGAATAATTAAATTTTGATCTAGGCTGCAGCCCTTACTCAATCCTGTTAGGACTGAATAGGGTGGAGATTGATTCCAAGTATCTCCATTGTATCAATTCTAAAATCAATCATGACTCAAAGAAATTCCTGTTCTATGCTTAAGCATAGGTCAAAGTCCTTTCCATTGTTCAGCAAAAGGTTTCTGTCCTAAAGTAATCTTAAGAAGGTAGGAGAAGGAACCTCCCATGCCAATGGGGTTCACATTCCTATAGTCAAGACCCACTATCAATAGGGAATTTTTCAAGTATGAAATTTCCCAATGGTGAAATTTCCAACATTTATAAGTCTAAGAAATTTTGAGGTTTACAATCCCCCCTGATGATCATTGGGAGACTAGTCTCCCCATTGATCATTTAACATAATTATTTTGTAGTTCTAAATTCACTTCTAACTAACGATATACACAATATTCAATTTTCTAAGAGAAATTAGAATAGTGAGAGAGGAAATAGAAAAGAAAAGAAAGCAAAACCAATGTTTTGCTAGGAGCATTGACAGAAAGCCAAATTAGGGGCAGTCCCTTTTGGCATAAATGTGTACAGTTACAATAAATGTTCAATCAAAAGTTCAGTCCAATCAATCACATCCAAAGTTCATTCTTGATCTTCTTGATGAAGTGTAGGGTTTCGGCATCTTTCTGCAACAGTTCATTCTCTGGATATAAAAGTTTCAAGCTTCTTTCTTGAAGATCTTTTCTCAAATAGAATCAAAAGCTTTGAATTTTTTATAACAGTAAAATCGTAAACAAAATTCTTGGATTTTTTTCAAAATTCAATTCAAAAAATTCTTAGATTTTAAATTAAAATACAATCCCCCCTGAAGTAAGTATTTAAAAAAAATATCAAGTTTAGCTCAGAATGCAATGTTCAGTTATGGGGGTGTATGTGTCAATTATCAAAAGAATAGAAAAATAATTAAAAACATAAGAAAAATTCAAAATACACCTTGTATAGGTCCAGTTTAAAGTAATTTCTATCCCACAAGTATGTAGGACAGAATGCAGTAATATTTCACTTAGCCATTTGTAGCCAAGACTACAGGAAGTTGCCATAATATAAGAAGAAAAGAATTAGAATTCTATTTTAATGGGGAAATGTCATTCCCTTGTCTGATTTTTTCCTCAGGGATATAGGGAGCCAGCATGATAGTCAAGCTTTATACTTGTTTGAGTACTTCGAAAAGAGTGTAGATACAAGGAAGTCCTACGACTTAAACATAAGTTAAGCTTCGCAACCTCGAGTCTCACTTTAATATTTCTTGTGTGCTCTATTGGCACTATTCAGGTTTAGTCTGTGCTCCTTGTTTTTATCCCTTTTCCTGGAATCAGACACAAACATTAATCACAGTCCTATAATATTTTATCAATAAATGGCAGGTTCCCATAGTTTAAAGCTTTTAGGCATATATTGATATTATAGCAAGAGTATATATATATTAACTTGTATTACTGCAGGGAAAAAATATTAATATTAATTATGTGTACCTTCAGTACAAAAAATGAGAAAAAAATCAAATATTCTGATAAAAAATAAAAGAAAAGAAATAAGAAAAAATAAGAAAAAAAATCAGTAATTCAATATATTCTTGGGAAAAAAAAAACCAGCATCCATTTGTCTATGGATTATTATCTCCAATTCTTATGATAAGATAGAGTCACAATTCATATGATAGGATAGAGTCAATCAGTCTCAGCAGAAGATGCTTTCTATACATGTGAGCAGTGAATCCAAGAGTCTCTTTCTCCAATCTTTTTAGATGTTGGAGTAGTTAATAATATTTGGAATGGTCCTTCCCATGAAGGTTCAGTTGCTCCAGTTCGCTTGAAATTCTTGATATAAACTTTATCTCCTGGGTTCAGGTCATGCAGAGAAAAGTCTAATGGTCCAGCTTGTACTGCAGCTCCGGATTCATGTAGCTCACGCAGTTTGTGCTGTAATTCCTGTATATAGGAAGCAATAGTAGTATCTCCCCCTAATAGCGATGTATAAGCCGGGGAGAAAGGCTTAGCCTGTATAGGCGGATGTCCAAAAAGCATCTCAAATGGTGAAATATGTAAGTCTCCTCTAGGCCTGCTTCTAAGATAAAATAGGGCCAGAGGGAGAATTTCAGGCCATTTTAAATGGGTCTCAGTGCATAATTTGCCAATCATAGTCTTAAGTTCTTTATTCATCCTCTCCACTTGGCCTGAGCTCTGGGGGTGATATGGAACATGGAATTTTGGAGTTATCCCCAAGCAAGAATATATTTGATTTAAGACAGAATCGGTAAAATGACTCCCTCTATCGGAGTCAATATGTGCTGGTAGGCCAAAACGAGGAATAATTTCTTTTAAAAGTATCTTTGCAACAAAATCTGCTGTGGCTCAGGTCGTAGGAAATGCTTCCGGCCATCTGGTTAGTTGATCTACAATTACTAGACAAAATTTATAACGTCCAGCCTTTGGCATTGTTATGAAATCTATCTGTAGATGTTCAAAAGGTGTGTAAGCCAGAGGACGTCCCCCAAAGGCTTTTCCACGATATGCATGTTGGTTATATGCCTGGCAAATAGGACAGGCTGAACATACTTTAGAGGCTACAGTAGTTATACCAGGGGCTATCCATACTCTCTTGACAGAGTCCACGATGCCCTGGGTGCCAAAATGACCATTTTTATGAATAGATTGGCAAATTTGGTTATAGAAACTTCTAGGGAGCAGGGGTTTTCCTTCAGATGACACCCATACTCCATTAATTTGTTTTGCTTTAAATTTTTGTTTCCATTTTTCCACTTCCTTTTCATTATAGGAAAGTGATAAATTTAAATTATCAGTGGTTGTTAATGTTAAAATTAATCCAGGTCCTTCTATGGCTGCTAGTTTTACAGCGGCATCTGCTCGGTCATTTCCTCTAGAGACAGGGTCAGAGCCACCTGTATGGGCAGAGCAATGAACTACAGCTAGGGCTTTAGGCAGTTTGAGAGCAGAAAGAACTTCATTAATAATTTCTGCATTAGCTATGGATTTTCCAGCTGAGGTTAAAAATCCTCTTTGGAGCCATAGCATCCCGACTGAGTGACAAATGCCGAAAGCATATCTAGAATCTGTATAAATTGTTGCCTTTTTATCCTTGGCAATTATACAAGCTTGTTTTAGAGCTATGAGTTCTGCTCCTTGAGCGCTAATGTTAGAAGGTAGTGAAGCTGACCATTCAGTGGCAAATTCTGAGACTACGGCAGCTCCAGTGTAACGTATGCCATCCCTCATAAAAGAGGAACCATTGGTAAATAAAATCAGATCTGCATTGTCTAAGGGAGTGTCCAAGAGATTATCTCGAGGCTTTTCTGCCATGGACACTAATGTTTCACAGTTATGTAATGGTTCTCCTGAAGTAGGTAAATCTGGAAGCAAGGTGGCAGGGTTAAGAGTTGAACAGCATTTCAAGGTAATATTTTCACTATTTAATAAGGTTATTTCATACCTTGTAATTCTCTGATCCGAGAATGCCTGTGTTCTATGTTTTTTCAATAATGCTTCAATCTCATGTGGGCACATTATTGTTAATGGACATCCCAATACTAAATCAATGATTTTTGTTACTAGTAAGGCTGTAGCAGTTACTCCTCTAAGGCATGGTGGTGCTCCTGCTGCTACTGGGTCTAGTTGGGCAGAATAATAAGCAATTGGGCGCTGAGAAGGTCCCAAAGTCTAAGTTAACACACCAGAGGCTACTCCTCTTCGCTCATGCACATATAAAGTAAATGGCTTGTTGTAATCTGGGATGCCTAGAGCAGGGGCAGACATGATAGCCTTTTTTAAATCTGATAGAGCTGACAAGTGTTCAGGCTCTAATTTGAGGGGTTCAGGAACCGAATCCTTTGTTAATGCTATAAGGGGTTTAGTGATTTCCCCATAGCAAGGAATCCATTGTCTACAAAACCCTGTTGCTCCTAAAATTGCTCTCAGCTGTTTCTTAGTGGTAGGAGCACTCAATTTTTGAATGTTCTCAATTCGTTTTGGAGAAATATAACGAGCACCTGCAGTCAAGATGAATCCCAAATATTCTACTTTTTGGAGACACCATTGAACTTTATCCTTAGAGATTTTATGTCCTCTTTTGTGCAATTCCAAAAGAAGGTGTTTGCTATCTTCTTGACATGTTTTTGCATCTGTTGAAGCCAAGAGTAGATCATCTACATATTTGATTAATTTGCTATTTTTAAATGTTATATTGTCTGTGTCTTGGCTCAAAATTTGCTCAAATAAGCTCGGACTTTCGACATAACCCTGTGGCAGCCGACACCAGGTATATTGTGATCCCTTCCAGGTGAAAGCAAAAATATGCCTGGAGTTTTCATGTATTGGTATGGAAAAGAAAGCTGAACACAAGTCTACTACTGTAAAGTATGTAGCTGTGTTAGGAATAGATGAAATAATAGTATGTATGTTAGAAACTATGGAGTGTCTCTTTATAATGTGATTATTCACTGCCCTTAGATCCTGTACGAATCTATAGATGTGCTTGCCATCGGGCCCTTTTTTTGGTTTTTTAATTGGCAGGATGGGTGTGTTGTATTCAGATTTGCAAGGGATTATTATTCCCTGTTCTATTAATGAGTTAATAACTGGTGTAATACCCTCAATTGCCTCCTTTGAGAGGGGATACTGAGGGATAGAAGGAGGTGGGCTAGATTTAGTTTTTATCTGCACAGGAACAGCAGATTTAAGTAAGCCTACATCAGAAGAACATGTGGCCCAAAGAGACTCCGGTATATCTTTAGGTATTTCAAAAATGGAAGGCTCTTTTGCCTCCTGGTTTTCCGAGAGAAGTACAGGGAGTAAATTTAAAGATTCCTCTGGTACTTCTAATGATAATGAGCCATCTGGGGAGCAGGTTATTGTGGCTCTGAGTTTGCATAGAAGGTCCCTCCCCAGCAAATTTAAAGGGGAGTCAGGCATCAAAAGGAAGGAGTGTTGTACCTCTAGGGGTCCTACAGATACCATTCTAGGAGGAAGTCTTTTAACTCTTTGGGTTATTCCTGATACTCCCATTACATTCTCTGAGCCAATAGAATAACATTGTAAATCAGGTGTTCTCTTTAATACAGACCAGGAAGCTCCGGTGTCTAATAGACAATCATAATAGGTGTTACCCACCTTTAAGGTAACATGGGGTTCATTAGTATGGGGAGGGCAGTGGATAGGGACAACGGGTAGTAGGACATCAGAGTCCGGGAAATCAAAGGTTGTATCCTCTGATTCCTGTGCCCCAGCCCCCCCCCCCCCCCCGGACACCATCATTGTGTTTGGGATATTCCTTGGGCACCCCCCTGAAGGGCACCTCTCTGAGGGTCATCAGTACCTCGAGTATTTTTTGGACGAGCTCCATTTCTCATATATTGTTGTTGTTCATTATCATTATAATTTTCTTTAATTGGAACATTGTCATTAAATTCCCAATTCCTATTTCTATAATTCTGGTTTCTAAAGTTCTTATTTCTATATTCATTATAGTTATTTCCATAGTCATTATTATAATTTCTAGAATTCTGGTTTCTATAACCATTATCATCATTTCTATAGTTATTATTTCTAAAACTATTATTAAACTGTGTATTCCTTCCAAACATCTTAAGAAAGGTTCTACAATCCATCATATTGTGGCCCTTCTTCCCACAGAAGTGGCAAGTAATGGATTGATAATTGGATTTCTGGAGAGGGGCAATTGTCGTTGGTTCATTATCATGCCCACTTTCTAATTTAGTTATCCTATCTATTACACATCTCATTTTTTTCTTCATTTCCTCCATGTCATCATTATTTTCTTCCTCCTTTTCCTTGTTTCCCTTTAAAACATATATAGCTGTTTTTCGCAATTCTTCAAGGTCCATATCTGACCATCTTGGGCATTGTGTTTTAAAATAATTTTTAATTGCTTTCAAGATTCTTCTAACTTGTCTTAAACTACTCTCTTTAGTTAAGTCCCAATCTAAGTATCTGTCCCCAAACTCGATAATTCTGTCCATAAATCTGGAGGGTGTTTCGTCTTCCTTTTGCTTAATTTTTTCCAGTTCCATCCACTTATCTGTACTGTCTGCACATTCCTTCATAGCCGTGAGGATGGCCTCTCTACAATGGTATAGTTGTAGATAATCCTCAGGATTGTTATAGTCCCATTCGGGATCCTGAGATGGCCAATGTGCTGCATTACGCCCCCGGGTTTTGTTGACATGAGCAATTATTTTATTTTTTTCACGTTCACTTAAAAAAGCCTGTAGTAAGCTCTCAACGTCCTTGTAAGACGGATTATACTGAAAAAATATGTCTCCCATCTTTTTTGTTACTAGAAAAGGATCTTGTTCATATGTGGGGATATTTCGTGTAAATTCATTTATTTCTTGGGGAGTAAACGGTATCCTATGTCTTAAAGTCACCACATCCCCATTCCGTCCTATTTCAGGTACTTCTCTTAGAGGAAACAGGCCTCTAGTTGAATTTTGCACCTGTGGGTCAGTTTGACAAGGACAGGTTTCTCTAGGAGGACAAGATCTCCCTTGCATTGGAATTTGGTTTTCTGTAGGAGAAGGAACATGAGAAACTGGGATTGCAGGGGAAGGGTTTTGGGGATTAAATTCAGACAAGATTTGCACTACACGAGAGAAGCAGTCTGTTAACTGGGCTATAGGGAAGGTGTTTTCCATCTCTATTTCAGGGAAGGAAATTTCCTCATTCAAAGGTTCAGAAACAGGTCTGTTTCTGGTAGAGTGGTTGTTTGCCAATTGATCCTATAAGAAACTTTTTAGATCTTCTAATTGGTCTTGCATTTTATCCTCAATTTTTCTTATTTTATCATCTCTAAATATAGTATTGAGGATTAAAAAAATGACAGTACCTATTAATATAAAAATTTGGAGGTATCCTGCATTCCCCAATGCCCCTACTTCTTCAGCTGCCATATAATTGTCAAAGAATGTAGTACTCATTTTTATATATATATATTTTGTAATTTCACAAAACACGTGGGGAGCAGGGCAAAGCAACAAACTTTCCACAGGGTTTTTTTTTCTAATCCAGGAAGTTGTTCCTTAAGGGAAAAGATATTTAGAAACAGCTCTTCCAGCCAGGACTTTAGAGTCCTGTTGCTGAGATTTAAAACAGCTGTTTTCTGTCTATCAGAGTCACACAGCTGGGAAGTATCTGAGGTCCGAATTGAACCCAGGACCTTCTGTCTCTAGGGCTGGCTCTCAATCCGCTGAGCTACCCAGCTGTCCCTTAAGATTAAAGGGAAGAAAAAGAAAAAAAACTGCTGATTCCAATTTAACTTAAGGAGAAAAGAGAAAAAGTTTTTTATACTTATGTGTTCTAGCAGCTGTGTCTTTAAGCCAAGTTTTTTGTTAAAAAAAAAAGGGACTAAGTGGTGAGATGGTATAGTAAAAAAGCAAGGAATTTCAAAAGTTTATTGAGAGGATTCTTTAGACTCCCGTGTGGTCAGCCACAATGTCACAAGGGAATCACTTTAAAAGACTGATATATATTAATTTAAGGTTGCCAAGGAATTCAGCTATGTAATTCCTAAATGAAAACTCAAGTTTGCAGTCAATCTTTTATGGAGTTTAATTACAATAGGAGGAAGAAAGGAATTAGAGATAGAGAGAGAGAAAACGGGAGAGAAAGGAATAGGGCTTAAATACCCCTTCTGTTTAGGCTGGGCCAAAAGACCCAAGCCCTTAGATAGCTGGGGCAAAGAAAGGAGATCAGTCCCTATTACTCACGTGACCAAAATGGAGAAACAGTCTCAGAGGCCCCCACCTTCAGCTTCCTTCAGAGCAAGCTTCTCAGAGTACCCCGCAACCACTCCGGCCAACTCCTCAACCACCTCGAGTCTTCAGACCCCCCTGATCTTTAAGGACCATACAAGTTGCCTCCCCTCAGTTCTCACATCTACCAATCACTGTCCATCAATTTCCCTGTGCCAATGGAGGCTCTAGCTTAACCCAGGACCGCCCAGAGGCTTTGCACATGTCTGTTGAAGGTCATATTTTCAAATGATTAAATCTTTGCTCCTTTGCTACAGCCCTTTCTAAATCCTGTTAACCTGAGTAGGGTAGAGATTGGAATAATTAAATTTTGATCTAGGCTGCAGCCCTTACTCAATCCTGTTAGGACTGAATAGGGTGAAGATTGATTCCAAGTATCTCCATTGTATCAATTCTAAAATCAATCATGACTCAAAGAAATTCCTGTTCTATGCTTAAGCATAGGTCAAAGTCCTTTCCATTGTTCAGCAAAAGGTTTCTGTCCTAAAGTAATCTTAAGAAGGTAGGAGAAGGAACCTCCCATGCCAATGGGGTTCACATTCCTATAGTCAAGACCCACTATCAATAGGGAATTTTTCAAGTATGAAATTTCCCAATGGTGAAATTTCCAACATTTATAAGTCTAAGAAATTTTGAGGTTTACAACACTGTACCTTGGGATTGTTAAATTTATGGTTGGACTGAAGGTATTTAATTGGTCACCAGGGATTTAATATCTAAAACCAAAAAATTAATTACTAAAGTCAAAATGGAATTCATGGTAGTTTATTTTACAATAGAGGGAAAATATTAAGGATGAGAGAAAGAAGGAGAGAAAGAGAGAGAGAGTGCTCCAGTTTCCTTTGAGCCAGGTAGGAATTCTAAGGCACCTGCCAGTGGAAAGGAGTCTCAAGATGATGGGCTTTTCCCAGAGGCTGATACCTCCAGAAAGGCCAAGGAAAAGAAGTCAGCCTTTACGCTAATCACGTGTCAGTTCAATCAGCAGATTCTTAGCCTCTATTCCAGTAGAACTGCTTCTTACAGGAGGCTGCACTCCAAGTGTGTCTCTTTCAAACTCCCAGAAGAACCTTATACAGGCCCTTGTCTCTTTCTTTTAAAGACCCTTTTTCTTGCATCACTTCCCCTAATTCCATGTCTACCAATCACAGTTAATGATCTGCTCTAGGACTGCCCAGAAGGCAGTTAGTTGATTCTGATACATAACCTACTATCCCACACATGGGTCACAGACCTCCCACTTCATGATTAAGTGTGATATTTACACCTTTGGTGATTAGATCTATCATGGGCAGATCTTCCCACTCAATTTTAAGTACTGTGTTTGCATTTTGGGGGATTAAATCTAAAAAATAGAGAGGGGATTGCAATTTAATCTTTACAATCAAGGAAGAGCTAAGTAATTTCATTGTTACAATCAGGGGAGAGACAAATCCAATCTTCCCCATCTCCCTTGATGATCACTGGGAGACTTGTTTCCCCATTGATCATTTAACATAATCATCTTCTATCCCTAAAAACTTCTAACTACAAATGTGTAGAATATTTCATTTTCTAAGAGCAAACTATAACAGTTAAAGATAAAAGGGAAATAAAAAAGAGAGAAAGCAAAACAGAATGTTTTGTTAGGTGCATTGACAAAAAGCCAAATTTGGGGGCAGTCCCCTTTGGCATATAAGTACACATTTACAATAAATGTTCAATCCTTTTCTTTATAATTGATTATACCCCAAGTTCATTTTGGATCTTCTCAATTTAGTGTAGGTTTCTGCAAGCATCTTTCTTTAAAGAGTTCATTCTCTGGATTCAAGGAGTTAGCAAGCTTCTTTTCTGAAATTCTTCCCAAACAAAATTATAAAACTTGGATTTTTTAAATAAAAATACAATTTGCCAGCAGTATATTGCCTATTTCAGACAGCTTCTACCATTAATGATTAAACTGATTCTTTTACTTATCTTACCCAAGATTCAGTGGAGAAGTTCATCTCTCTGCAACTCTGCCATTTGTGCCTGCCCAGTTTGAGATTCCTAAAACCTATGTTCTCCTTTGTGATGGGAGATCCCACAGTACTGACAAGGTAGTTAATGAATAAAAAAAGGAACTTTAAAAAGACTGAAGGTGAAATTTTTGAGCCTCTTCAGACTCCATTGTTTTATAAAAGCCTCCATATTTTATTGTATTTTGCTGATTATTTTGTTTAATATGTAATTTTAAGTTAAAATATTAATGTATTTGTTACTGCTCTGTTACATGGAATCATTTTAATCTACTGTGTTTTAACTATTTGATATATTCTGTTACCTTTCCCCTATGGCTACTGAACAAAATATTGTAAAAACTCATAAACAGTTTTTTCCCCATTTTTCATTTTTAATGGCCATATAGATATTGGATGACTCAACCGGGCTAACAACCTTTTAGAGAATTTAATAAGCTAAGAATTTAATGGCTATTCTAAGGGGTCTTCAGAAATAATTTTAATTAACTAGTGGATTCTGAATGGATGAGTTTTTTATATTTATATTTTTAAGAATGCTGTATTAAAGGTAGAGAAACAAAGAAATGTTCCTACCAAGGCATTTCTATGAATTATGAAGCCAAAAAGAAGTGCTCATAAAAAACCTCTTCAAGTTAATTTACTTCCACCAGAACAATCTAGATTTCTTGGTGATGTTCTAGACCCAAATAAGTTTTACTTTGTTTAAAAATATATTTGCCAAAGTTGAAAGATTTGCTATGTCTGTAAAAATTGTGACAAGTATCCATCAGTTCATAGGTTTTTTTTTTCACACAGCAACTTATATGAAATATGATAGTGGGTTTGTTTGCTATTGTAATTAACTTGGCTATTGTGAATTTTGGGGACTTTGGTACTTCTTTGAATGTGTATTATCTATTGTATTACTGTTTTATTCTGAAAATCATTTGTACTCATACAGTGGTTAAGTAAAAAGGAAATGGATCTCATTTTTGGGTGACAAATCTTTGTATTCTACCTTTCCTCAGCTGACAGAGTGTGTCAATGATTATAAGCCATCTATTTTTGAATTTTAAAACTCTTTTATTATTGTTTTTTCTTTCATGTCTTATATGGTATTTCAGTTTCATTTTTTCGGTCCTTTTTATATTTGAAGCACATGTCACCAGTATTGAGAAGATTTTCTTTAACTTTTTTCATTTTACAGTAATATAAGTTTAAATATATATTTGCTATAATATTGATATATGCCCAGAAAGCATTAGGCTATAAAAATTATGCCATTGATTGTTTAAAAAAATTATGGGACTTTGCTTAATGATTCTGTCTGATTCTAGTAGAAGGGAATACAAAAAAATCCATTGCACAGTGCCAAAGAAGCACAAAGCTACTTGTATATTGCCAATTGAGCACAAGGTCAAAGAGACCAAACCAATCCTAGGTACACAATTTCAGTGTTCTTTTCAGCTCACTTCTAAATATCCCATATATACAATTAGTTGCTAAATTCTGTTAAAATATATCACACATACATATATACATATATGCAAAACATAATATATATAATTTTGTATGTAAGTGAAATCAATGTTTGATGTAAATATAATGGGACATATAAAATTTTGTATATATAATGTGATATATATTGAACATGTCATGTGATATATGAATAAGTATAATTTGTATATATAGTGTGATATATACAAACACTCAGACCTCCTTCTTTCTGCTCATACAGCCACCTTTTATTATTGTTCCTTATCACTTCTTACCTGGATTATTGCATGAGTCTTCTAATGAGTCTCTATGTCTCATATCAGTCTAATTCAATCTCTCGTCAAATTAACTATTGCAGTAATTTTCTTAAATTGTGGGTCTGATTATCTGTAGCAACAAAACTTAGCTCATTTTGGGCACTTGAAGATCTTCCTCATATTGTTCCCCACTTTACCTTTCCATTCTTCTTGTGCTTTTGTTTGCCCCAGCCATGCTAGGATGTAGTCATTCTAATCCACTTGATTTTCTACTCTCATGTTCCATCTCCTGTCTCTGTGCATTTGTACTGGCTGTTCCTCTGTGCCCAGAACAGCCTCTCTCTGCACTTCTTTCTCTTGGAATTAATTATTTGAAGATCCCACTCTAATGCCTCTTTAGGAGTACTTCCTAACCTGAAGTCCCCTCTAGCCTTCTTTTCTAAGCTTGCTTTCCATCTACTATGTATATACTTCACATTTTCCTATTCATTATGCATACCCTTTCTCCATTTGAGTGAAACTCCTTGAGGGCAGAGACTACTTTAGCTTTTATTTTTGCTCCTCATCATATGCCCAGTTCATATAGTACAGTGCCCAGCATCAAATATATGCTTCATAAATATTTTTTGATTAGTGTTAAAAGATGATGATGATGAAGAGATAGAAAGTGATCATAAGGGCAGTGAATACTTTTCTTTTCCTTTTTGTCTTTATATTGCAGGAAGCTTTATACCCACCAGATTCTTCTGTGGTCCCTATTGAACAGCATCATGAAGGGTTAGAAGCCTCAATCCCTGAGCACAATACTGAGATACTAAGCAAATAGCCCAAAGGATTCTCCAGGAATACTCATTTAGAGCAGTCAGTTGAACCAATCTTTATCCTAGGGGACACCACTGAATGATGTGACCTCAATTTTCCCTCTCTCAACATAATGTGACTTCTGAGTTCTTTGCAGGCTTCATCTATAGTTTACAAACCATTTCCCCCACTCTCTACATAGACTTTTTGGTTTCACTGGGGTCTTGCCTGCTATCATGGAAGATCCAAACAAAGCATATTCATTCCCCTCCAGAAGACCAGAACAAAGTGAGGAAATGCATAGGGACCAATGGATATAATGGATATGAAGGTATCAGAGATATATTCAGCTCAATATGGGGAACTTTGGAGACTGACAATTGCCATTGATCTGGATTGATGATGCTGTCATCATGGACACGTTTTCAGCAACTGAAATTATAATAGAAATGGATATAAATAGGTGGTTGGCTACTCATTCTTGACCTTTGCTGAGAATATTCATATTTTCTCTCCTTGTCATGCCGGCTTCTCTTCTGGGCCAAGTAAAATACCTTAGATATAGGAATAGCTATTTAGGTTGAAACACCTGGCTCTTATTTTTCAGTGCTCCATGTGTGTTAATGTACTTAATATTTATTTTCTCTGAGCCATGAAAGAATGCAGTTACCTTGAC
The DNA here is from genome assembly GCF_027887165.1 of Monodelphis domestica. Classification (NCBI taxonomy): domain Eukaryota; kingdom Metazoa; phylum Chordata; class Mammalia; order Didelphimorphia; family Didelphidae; genus Monodelphis; species Monodelphis domestica. Next base: position 16,138,557 of record NC_077232.1, on the reverse strand, counting down.
CAATATAATTTGTTATCCTCAAAGTATGCATTGGGGGTGGGTGGGAGAATGGAATTAATAAAGTTATTTTCTTTATAGTCATCCCATTTAGGAGTTTCCAACATTGGATGTAGGACTTGTTTCTGCCATGAGCATTTATTTATTAGTTAAAAGTGAGATGAGTTAGATGATTATTGCTCAATTAGCTATCTTTGTAGATCTCTATCATGATGACCATTTTGCCATAGGCACCCGGATACCTCTCCTTTCCAGAGAGCAAAACTATAAGAATTCATGATTCAAATTCCATGAGAAAGGTAATAAACCCTCTTTATACCCTGGAGCCTGAGGGGAGGCATCAAGTCTCAAAAAAAGGTTGAGATTGACACTCAAAGAAACATATTCCCACGATTTAGCATTGGTAATCTTCCATCATAGATGTGTGTGTTCAGATCTCCTAAAGGACTTTGTAAACATAGAAGAAGAAACTGAATGGAAGGGACATGATAAGCTTTGGATGTTACCTCCATTTCTCGATATGGATATAAACTCTGAACCTGGAAATATTGCTATTTAGTGTAATGAGGACTCTTTGCTTCCTTTCTACTGTGTCCTGGGCTACGTGGACATCTCACAGTGGCTTTCATGCCTAGGAATTTTCCAGCGATTTCTAGTGAAGCCAAGTTCTTGATCTTCAGAATACTCATGTTCTTCAGTGTCAGAATCATCTTTCTATGAATATGCTAGATCATTAAGAGGATGTACATGGTGACTGTGGAGGTCTTCTCCATCTTGTTCTCCAGTGCTATACCACTTAGCTTCATATTTTCCCCCAAGTGTTTTGTGATTCTGACGAGTCCTAACAGGAACACTCTGGAGAAGTTGAAAAGGAAAATATCTCTAAGAGTGAAGAAAGATTTTCAATCTGTCCCTTATAGATTGTAGGAAAAGAAATGCTTCTATTACATTAAGCCCCCCCCCCCCACATTTATTGGATTGACATTTTGCTTTATCACTTCATTATTAATGCAAGGAAAAATTCCAATTTTATTTAAGCTTTTTGAACTTAACAAAATATTTTGAGAACCTAGAATGTTTATCAGAATATAATAAGATAAAATTCAATAGGGTTAAATATAATATAATTATTATATATATAATGCATATGCATGTTCTCATAATATATAATTATATAATATACTTAAGTACAAAAATTGAACTTTACACAGGAGGGGAATCAGGTTACACAATGATTGTTCTGAAAAAAAAATGGATGGCCCATTCTCTTGACATCAGCTAGATAACAACAATGTCTCCATCATGGAACACGTGTTAAATGCTTGCAAGGGACTTGGAGTTTGAGATCAAATGATAGAGCCATTGTGGAAGAGGAAGTGGGACCAGATATCCTCTTCATATGAGATTCTGAATGAGAATCCTAATAAATCAAAGGAAATAGTTGTTGATGAAAATCAAAATTTTGATTTGGAAAGGACATAGAATTTGGAATGGGACATAGAATGTTAAAAATGAAAGGAATCATGCAGTAATAACTTTATAGGTGGATAGAATGGATATATAGAGTTTATGAGGCTATGAATCTTACTATCAGGAAATATTGCTTTGGGGTAGCCATATGCAGAAAATTTGAAGGGATATCTGAATTTTTCTTTCAAAGACTTAGTTAATGAGTATTTATTAATCATCTATTATTTGTCAAACTCTGGGAATACAAATAAAGATAGTCTTTGCCTTCAAGGAGCTAATGATCTAATATTGGAAGAAAATACCCAAAAGGAAGCTGAAAGAGGTTGGGGAGATATCTGATATGGGAGCATAAGGTAAAGTATAAAGTACTGAAAAGACCAAAAATAACATGGTTGTTTGGAAATGGGAAGGAAATCTGTGCTGAACATTCTCTTTAAATAGGGGTCTTAGAGCTCATGGTCCTGCTCTCCAGTCACAGGGTCCAATCAGAGGGCAGGGGGTATTGATGGGATATGAGTATCAAATAGATTAAATATTGCAGTGTAATGAGATTTCTCAAGGATGAATTTCCAGGGAAAGGAATTCATGATGGAGAATTCCAAAGAAATTATAGGATGGTTGGACAAAAGGATCATAACATGATAGATCTAGATGTAGAGGTGACTTCATGGGTCATTTATTCTATCACTCTCATTTTACAGATGAGTAAACTGAGTCTGAGGGAGAGGAAATGACTTGCCCAAGGTCATGAAAGTACACACTAGAGGCAGAATTGGAACCAAACTTTCTGATTTCAAGATATGGTAAGGAGACAGAATCTTCCTAAAAGAAGGGAGCTATTAAATTTCTCATGGTTTGGACTGAATATTTAATTTCTGGTTTCCAAGGATTTGATTTCTAAGTCCCAAAATGAATTACTCAAGTAAATGGAATTATGGTGGTTTATTTTTACAATAGAGGGGAGATATTAAAGAAGAGAGAAAAGGGGGAGAGAATGTGGGAGAGCTCTGGCTTCCTTAGAGCCAGGTAGAAATTCTAAGCCCCAGTCAGGGGAAAGGAGTCTTAAGACAATGGGCCTTCTTGGAGGTTCATACCTCCAGAAAGGCAAGAAAACTAAGTCAGCCTTTCACTCAATATGGTGATAGTCTAAAAGGAAAGCAGTCTGAGGTCTACTGCATGAGCTCCTCCAGAGGTTCAGTTCCATAGCCAAGTGTCTTCACTCCAAGCCTGAGTGTCTGTCTTCCAGTCTCTCCTCAAGTGTCTGTCTTCCAAGTCTGAGTGACTCTTCTTCTTCACTCCAAGTCCTAGTCACTGATCTCCAGTCCAGTTCTGAGTGACTGATCCTTCAATCTATCTCAATTCCTCCTTGTGTGCCTCTGTTTCCTCTATTTAAAGACCTTTTTCTCTTGTGTCACCTCCCCTAAATTTTATGTTTACCAAACACAGAAGACACTCTTCTCCAGCATTGAAAACTCAATGTATGAAATGGGTGTTCACACCTTTTTGTTTTGTTAGTTATACCTTTTGTGGTTAGTTAACAACTTTTTTGTTAGTTTATCTTTTGTAGTTAATTAACACCTTTTTGTATTTAGTTAACACCTTTTTGTACTTAAAATGGGTAGATCAACTTTAAATACTGAGTTAACAGTTTGGGGATTAAAATCTAAAAATAGACAGGGGATTACAATTTAATCTTCCTCATAAAGGAAGAACTAAGTACCTTCATTGTTACAATAAGGGGAGAGCCAAATTCAACATGTCAAAAGATTACTGAAGAATGGATTTTGTTTATTATGAGATAATTAGCAAAGCTTCACATGAGACTATTATATTCATATAGTCATTAGGCATAGGATGGAGTAACCCATATAACTAAAGGAGAGATGGGGAATGGGGATAAATGATTATAATTTATTATGCCTTAAGGGAAAGTGGGATATTGTCTTTCCACGTTCTGTAAACTAAAGCACATTGTTTTGGCCTAGTGCCAGGTAGACTTAATAAAGTCTGTAGCCAGATCCAGATTTCTTCTCTAATGACCCAGAAGCTCTTGAGAGACAGTATAGGCCCATGATGGCAACCCTATGGCACATGTGCCAAAAAGTGCATGCAGAGCTCTTTCTCAGGGCATTCCTGCAGTAGCCAACCAGAGTTCATTACTAGAAAGCCAGAGGGGCTTGGGGCAGAGCTGTTCCCCTCCTCCTCTTCATGAACCTAACTTCACCTGCCTCTCCAAGCAGCCCAGTGGGAATACATTTTTCCTCCCCTGTCTGGGGCAAGGCACTGGGGATGGGGGGAAGGCTCATATGCTGTATGAGAGTGTAGTGCATATAGCAGCCTGTTGAGTTTGTGGGGAAGATGATTCCTGTGGTGGAGTTAGAGAGAGGAGTTAGGTTTGAGGGGAGCATAGCTAGAAGGAAGTGGAGTGCTGGAGCCAGCTTCCTCCCTCTCTCCACAGGTGTCTCTTATCACCTATCCTCTGCTCAATTGCCCAATGGGAGTGCTTCCTCTCTCCCTTGTCTGTGGTAAAGAGGGATTGGGAGGAATGGAGAGCAGGGGATGGAGCATGGAACTCTGTCTGGGTGGGGCAGGCACTCAGTTTCTAAAAGTTTTGCCATCTCTGGTATAGACACTCTTCATCCTTCTCCTTGACTATAACTTTCAGTTGGTTGCTCTCTCTGATTCAGATTGATTTGTTTCCAGTATATCCTCTACTCAGCTACCAAGATGTTCTTACTAACATATGAATCTGATACCAACTTAATAAATTCTTTTAGCTCCGGATTACTTATGAAAGTAAAATCAATCATTAGACATTTAAAGTCCTTCCTAATTTGGATTCACTTTACTTTTCTCTTCTCCTAATACTTTTCTCCCTTTTGAGTATTCAGATTTTCATTTACACTGTCCTTCTTCTTGTTCTTGGTATACCAAACTCCGTCTCTTAACTCTTTTGATTGTCACTGACTATCCCTGTCCCAAGAATGTTCTTCTTTCTCATTTCTACCACTCAACTTCCCTGGCTTCTGTAAACCTTAAAATTTCTTAGACTTATGAATGTTGGAAATTTCCCCATTGGGAAATTTCATACTTGAAAAAATCTCCTACTGATAGTAAGAACTCTATTGGAATATGAAACTCCTTGGCATGGGAGGATCCTTCTCCTCCCTACTAAAGACTACTTTAGGACAGAAACCTTTTGCTAAACAATGGAAGGGGCTTTGACCTATGCTTAAGCATAGAACAGGAAGTTCTTTGAGTCATGATTGATTTTAGAATTGATACAATAGAGATACTTGGAATGACAGAACCAGGTCTTGGAACTTCCAATCTCCACCCTACTCAGAGTAACAGAATTTAGGAAGGGCTGCAGCAAAGATCAAGATTTAATTATTTGAGAATATGACCTTCAACAGACATGTGCAAAGGAAACAGACCTCTGGGCGGTCCTGGGTTAAGCTAGAGCCACCATTGGCACAGGGGTAGTGATTGGTAGATGTGAGAACTGAGGGGAGGGGACTTAGATGGTTTCCTTAAAGATAGCGGGGTCTGAGGAGAGGAGGAGGAGGAGGAGGTTTTGCTCTGAGAGGTTTTGCTCTGAAGGAGTCTGAGAGGAGAGAGGTCCTGGAGGGAGAGCTCCTGGAGAGGTCTGAGAGGAGGTTTTGCTCTGAAGGAGGCTGGAGGTGGAGGCCCCTGAGACTGTTTCTCCATTTTGGTCACGTGAGTGATAGGGACCAATCTCTTTTCTTTGCCTCAGCTATCTAAGGGCTTGGGCCTTTGGCCAAGACTAAGCAGAGGGGTATTTAAGCCCTATTTCCTTCTCTCCCCTTTCTCTCTCTCTCTCTCTCTCTCTCTCTCTCTCTCTCTCTCTCTCTCTCTCTCTCTCATACCTTTCTTCCTCCTGTTTGTAATTAAAAACTCCATAAAAGGTTGACTGCTGACTTGAGTTTTCATTTAGGAATTACATAGCTGAATTCCTTGGCGACCTTAAATTAATATATATCAGTATTTTAAAGTGATTTCCATGTTACACTTCCTTCAAGTCTCAGCTCAAATTTTGTTCTGCAGGTTTTTTCTTGTCCTCTGTCCAATTCCCCTATTGCACCTCCAGCCCTATTCTACCCCTATCAAGCTCCTCTCCATTTGAGATAACTTCTCATTCACACTATATTTTTCTCAGATGTTTCTAGTGAGTTACATCTTGCCTCTCCCATTAGAATAAGACCTATTTCAGAGTTAGGACTATATGTTTAATTTTCTTTGTATCTCCATCTATGAGCACAGTGGCCAGGATATTGCTAAAGCTCTAAAATATTGATTTGCTCTTGTCTCACATCATGCATGCAGATAGGGCCACATATGATATAGTTCTTAAAAATGAAAAAAAACCCAATATGCCAGTTATTTAGAGTTTCTTGTTCTGTCCTTTTCCCTATTCTTCATATCTTAAAATATCTATTCTGGTTTATAACTGTTGAATTCAACTTAAAAAAAAAACAACAACAACAGAAGATATCTTTTGCAGAGAAAAAAGAGGAATTATTGGTGATTTCCTATGTTGAAAATGAAATAGTTCACTATGTTCAGAAACTCTGCTTGAAGTATTGATCATCAGCAGATCCTTTAAGGCACAGAAAACTTCAGGGGGAAGAGGAATGTGTCAGAGGGAAGTAGGCAGCCAGGACAGAGTGGGACCTGTTGTGATGGGATTTTGGGTGAGGAAAGAACAAGAGGGAACATATAAATAAATTCAGATTTATTGGTTGGGAAGGGTAGGTAGGAACAGGGGTTTAGGAGTAAACTACACTTATACTTGTCTTAAAAGCTAATATCTATAAACTATCTAAACTATCTTATTAATCTAAGTATTAACTTTCTAATGTCCAAGTCTCACACCAAGAGTCCATTCAAATGTGCCAGGATCTTCAGTTGGTTGATATGTAAGTAGGTCCAGAGATCTTACTGATGTTGCCAACAGCCAGATCCAAAAAATCTCTTTCTTCTGTTGGTCTCAGGAGAAAATTTTTTTCCAAGCCTTAAAGCCAGGTCCTTCTAGGAGAGAAGCCAGCTGGGCATAGAATCTTTCTTCAGATCTCTAGACTCAGGCTCCCATGTGACCCTTATTCACATGCTCCTGTCAATCACTCTGAGGTTTGCACTTCTCAGTTTTTACAAACCTTTCATTCTTTAACATATTCCCCCCTTTTGCACCAATCAAAAATCGTGTTGAAAACACTATTTTTGCATTTGTGCACAATCTAAAATACTTACTAATTACCTAAACTAAGAAATCTACCCAAAATAATAAACAACCTACATTCAACTATCTCAGTCTAACTAATACTAATCTATTCTAGGGAATTTTAACAAGTAAAAAGGAAAAGGAATTAAATAATGAATAAGTACAAATGTCAAACAGATGTAAAATCAAAACAGCAAATAACATCAAAGAGAAGATGAACATAACTACCATGCAAACATCAAACTTAAAATACTCTTACCAGCTAATACAGAACATTGTACTACTATTGCAGTACATTAACATTAAACTTAGAGAAAAATTTTTGAAAATTACAATAAACACAACATTGCAGAAGTTTACAATGAAAATCAAACCAAACATTAAACTTACTCATACAAATACATGTAACAATAAATATTAGTGAGCTATGTACATAATTTAGATATATATACATATAGTACATAATATAATATATACATGTATGCTATACATATGCACATATATACACTTAGGAACACTTCATATTTATACAGTTTACATATAGACATACACTATAATGCAATTAATTTTAATCCCATTATACACCCTATTTACATATATTTACATATTTATTTAAAATTTGGTTTGATATGTGATATCATATGTTGTTTGTATTGTGTGATGTATGATGTAGTACAAGTCAGTATCTAATTTTCCTACCTTATCTTACTTAATTTTACCTAACTAATCTCTAGTTTCAAAATACTTCTTTTAACTAGATTTCTATATCTAAGTATGTACTTACATTTTGTTAGTAAATAACACATCTATCGCTAATCATAACACGGTTATGATTATATATCTATATACAACTATATATAGTTATACATATACTGTATATTGTTTCACTCATTTAAGTAATGATTCAATGTAACCTAACCATGTTTATGTTTTATTATGTTGTTACTATTTCTATGTCATGCTGTTTTGCTATTTTGATGTCAGTGTTACTGTTATGTAAGAGTTATGTTACTGTTGTATGCAACATACTTACCCCTACTTTGGGTCTTTCTCTTCTCGTATCCTCTTTGAATATTTTTCTGCAATTCCATAGTAGTAAACATATTTGTGTTTGTGTGTGAACAATGCTATGTTATTATGTACTATAATACATTACCCCAAAGGATAAATTCATTAGTCTATTTATCCTGTAATCCTCTTCATTGCAAATTTCACAAAGTCTTTTAAATTTATAAATTTTCAGTCTTTTAACAATGTCCATTAATTCCTGAATTCTCCTCTTCATCTGCATTGTCCTCTTCTATCCTTTTCCACAGGAGTAGTAGTTGTCTCTCGGAAGCCGAGAACGATGATTGTCTTTGTGCATTATCATCTATTAATGTACCCTCATATGGCTTTGGAGTCCAAAGGCTGAGGCGCAGAGTTTGTGGCACATGGGGCCTGGGACGCCAGTTGTTACGGGAGGTGCGGTTGTGGCTGGTGTCGGCATCGCTCATCTTCAAAGGTGGCGGCATGGTGAATGTGGGTTCGCCAGCTGCTTCTGTCAGAGGCAGCAAGTTCTAGTTGCTTTGGTGTCATGCCAGCCCACTTCAAGTTGGACTTTAGCTGATCCTTGAATCTTTTCTTTGGTCAGCCTTGTTTCCTGAGTCCAGCTGACAGTTCATCATAGAATACCTGTCTTGGTATTCGCTGTGGGTCCATGCGGATGACGTGTCCAGACCATCGTAGCTGGGTTCTGAGGACCAGGACTTCGATGCTGGTAGAGTTGGCTCTGTCGAGGACTTCCTGATTGGTGATTCGGTCCTGCCATCGGATCCTCATGATTGACCGGAGAGAGCATTGGTGGAATTGCTCCAGCTGTTTCATGTGCTTCCAGTACAGTGTCCATGTCTTGCAACCATACAGGAGCGAGCTGAGGACCACTGTGTTGTACACTTTGAGCTTCGTCGCAGTGCTTACACCACTGTGTTGGAGGACTTTAGATCGCAGCCACCTAAGTGACTGGCTGGCCTTTTGGATCCTGGCATTGGTCTAGGGACCCATCGTTGGCAATGGTGCTGCCCAGGTACTTGAAAGTGTTGACGTTAGAAAGCTGTGTGCCCTCGATAGTTATGCATGGCTGGTTAGTTGGCCTCCTTGGTGCAGGTTGAAACAGCTTGAAAACCTCTGTTTTGCTGAGGCTGATAGTCAGGCCAAACAGTTTTGTTGTGGTAGAGAACCTGTCCACAATGGTTTGAAGATGATTTTCTTGGTGGGCCATGAGAGCACAGTCATCTACGAAGAGAGCTTCCAGGATGAGTCTCTCTGTTGTCTTTGTTTTTGCTGTCAGGCTGCGAAGGTCGAATAGTGAGCCATCCAGTTGGTAGTTGATATAGACACCTGAGTTTAGATCCATCACAGCATGTCGTAATTCTTGGGTGAAGAATAGCTTGAATAGCACCAGAGCAAGGACGCAGCCTTGTTTCACGCCATTGGAGATGCTGAAGCTATCTGAAGTCTCTCCAACAGATAGGACTTCCCCTGTCATGTCGACATGAAAGAACTGGATCAGTTTGATGAATTTTGCTGGGCAACCGAGCTTGCTAAGGATCACTCACAATGCGTCCCTGTTCACTGTGTTGAACGCCTTCATCAGGTCTATGAAGATAATGTAGAGACTCAGGTTTTGCTCAAGGCATTTTCCCTGCATTTGCCTCACCGTGAAGACCATGTCGATGGTGCTGCGATCTGGTCGGAAGCCGCATTGTGAATCAGGAAGGTTCTGCTCTGAATCAGATGACAGGAGTCTGTTGAGTATAACACGGGAGAGGATCTTTCCAGCAGTGGAGAGTAGTGAGATGCCTCTGTAGTTGTCACAGGCTGCTCGTGCGCCTTTGTTCTTGTATAGGGCTATGATGGAGGCATCTCTGAGTTCTGAGGGCATGTCTTCCTCTTCTCATATGCTGGTCAGCACTATATGGAATGTCTGAAGCACCTTTCCATTTAAGGCCTTATACACCTTGGTTGGGATCCCATCTTTACCGGGTGCCTTGCCTGCATTCATTTGTTTAATGGCTTTTTGGACTTCTTCTAATGAAGGAGGGATGTCAAGTTGCTTGATGATGTGGTTTTGGGGGATCTGGTCAAGGGCCCTTTGGTCGACTGAGGAGGGTAGGTTGAAGAGCTGGCTGAAGTGTTCTTTCCACCTGTTGCTGATGCCTTTTTTGTCTTTTATGAGAGTGTCACCATCAGAGGGTAGCAAGGGGGCAGTGGCAGATTTTAATGAGCCATAAACAGTCTTGAGGGCACTGAAAAATTGTTTATAGTTTTTCGTGTCAGCAAAGCACTGGATTTCTTCTGCCTTTTTTTCCCACCATTGGTCTTGCATTTTCCTGATCTCACACTGCCTCGTGGCTTGGAGAGACTTGAATCTATCCTTTATAGGATCAGAGTTTGGTTATTTTGCCACTCCTTAAAGGCTTTGTTCTTTTTGTTCAATAGGTCTTCAATAGTAGTGTTGTTCTCATCCAACCAGTCCTGGTGGTTGCGTTGTTTGGGGCCTAGGACTGCCTTTAATGTTTCTGTCACTGCGTCTCTGAACTGGTTCCATTTCTCAGTTGAGCTTCCAGTGAGCTTCTAGTGAGTGACAGTTTGTCATCCAGACAGGACTGGAATGTTTGCAGATAAAATGGGTCTCTGAGAAGACTCACGTTGCAAGATGCGTGAACTGTCTGGGCATGTTTTGTATGGAGATGTGCAATGCACATTTGAAGAGTCGCTCTAACCAATTGGTGGTCTGTCCAGCATTCAGCTCCTCTCATGGCTCTGGTGATCTGTACGTCCTGGATGTCTTGCTGGCGTACAATGATGTAGTCAACGAGATGCCACTGTTTTGATCGTGGATGCATCCACATTGTTTTATATTTGTTCGCCATTCTGAACATAGTGTTCATGATGGTGAGTTCAAACTCTGAGCATTTGCTGAGTAGCAGTAGGCTGTTGTTCATTTTGCCCACGCCGTGTTTGCTGAGCACTCCTTTCCATCTTTCATGGTCCTGGCCAACGCGGGCGTTGAAGTCTCCCAGTAGAATCAGCTTGTCATTTGTGGGCACTGAATGCAAGATGGTGCTCAAGTAAGAATAGAACTGCTCGATGGTCTCCTCTGTGCTGGTCAGTGTTGGGGCATATGCGCTGATGATTGTGGCATACCGGTCTTTGCTGAGAGGTAAATTGATCTTCATGAGCCTCTCGCTGATGCCCACAGGGAAGTCTGGCAGCTTTTTAAGCAAGTTGGTCTTGATGGCCAGGCCAACACCGTGGATTTTGTATTCACTTGTGGGTCTACCTTTCCAGAAGAAGCTGTATCCAGTGGTGGGTTCGCTGAGTGATCCCTCTTCTAGTAAGCGTGTTTTGCTTAAGGCTGCGATGTCGATGTTATATCGCGCCAGTTCTTTATCGATTAGAGCTATTCTTCTCTCAGGTCTTGGGGTATTCTCTCTGTCAAGTAATGTTCTGATGTTCCATGCTCCTAGTAGGAGTTTCTTTGTATTTTGTTTTCTTTGGTTTTGATTGCTTAAAGGGATGGCCCGTCAGCCACGGTGTGCTGACCAGGTGTTTGTAGTGCAGGCAATGTTTGGGATACCTTTTCTAGTCCACTCCCTTGATTAGGGTGAGCAGTGCTGTCCTACAGAGGGCTGCTCAGTTGCCCAGGATGCTGCCGAATGTCTCTGCTGCCCGGGTATGGGGCCGAATGACCACTGGTCGCCTAAGTGCAGGATCATGACTACAACTGCCAGTGGTCACCTCCACCTGTTGTGTCATCACTCCCCCATAACTGCAGGTCTTGAAAAGGGTAGGCAGGGTTGGAATAGAGGAGTGTGCACAAAGATATTTGTGTGTGAAGGAGATTTAAGTGGAAAAGTCAATGCACAGAGACAGTCCCACTCTCTCGGCGTTGGAAGCCTGGGTCCAATGGCATGAAAAATCGTTATGCCTGGAGACTTCCTCAGCTGCATTGGGTGGCTGCATTGTCCTTTGTGCTCCAACATGCCCTAAGCACTCCACAGTGCTTTGCTGCGTTGCCATCTTAGCCGATGAACATTCTTGTTGGTTTCTTCCGCCTGTTCCGCTGAAGCAGTCTTCACATGCTGGGTGAGCAAAGCCCTAGTTCACCAGGGGTCAACGACCCGATGGCTACCCTCACAAGGTTTGGCCAGCCTGTCAAAGCCATTGCCTGGGGTGTGGCCGCTGCCGAATGCTAGCAGCTACTGGGAGCCACAAGTGAGAGCTGGGTGTCAGGTGGAGGTCAGAGGCTGGAGAGCTGCCCTAGGAGGGCACGACAAGCCCTCTGTACAAAGGGTGCTATCCCTCCCTGAACACCCCATACACCCCACACCCCATACACCCCTCCACAGGAATGGTCTTCTCCTTACTGATCTTTTTGACTGCAGACTCAATTTGACTGATGATTCTATCTTTCTACAATCTCTTTTTCATTTTCTTCTTCCAGGACCAGTTTGAATTAATACTCCTACATCATGTAATTCTTTTAGTCTTTGTTGTAAAGCACTTAAGTAAGAATAAAGTTGACAATCTCCTCCTAAGAGAGATATATAGACTGTCTTACAAGTTTTTGCTTGTAGTGGAGCATGTCCAAAGAGCATTTCATAGGATGAAGTATGTAAATCTGCTCTTTATCTCATACATAGGTAAAACAAAGCCATGGGAAAAATCTCTGGCCATTTGAGATGAGTTTCAACAAAGAGCTTCCACACCATAGTCTTTATTTCCTTATTTACATGCTCTTCTTGCCCTGAACTTTGTGGATGATAAGACACATGATATTTTGGTGTTATTCCGAGATTTTCATAGACTTTTCAGGATGTCATGAGTGAAATGTGATGTTTTATCTATTGTTAATGGTACTCCAAATCTAGGTATAATTTCCTTAATCAACACTTTCATCACAAAGCTAACTGTATTTATATTTGATGGAAAAGCTTCAGGCCATTTGATTAATCTATCACTAATTACCAAGCAAAACTTATATCTTCCCATTTTTGGCATACTGATGTAATCAATTTGCAGACTCTCACATGGACAATATGCTAAAGGTCCATCACCTAAACCTTTCTGTCTGAATGCTCCTTGATTGAATTTTTGGCAAACAGAACAGCTTGAGAAGATCTTATTTGCTACAGTACTTATTCTAGGAGCAACCCATTGTCTCTTTATGGTGTCAATTATAGCTTGGGATCCAAAATGACCTTTTGTATGAATGGCTTGACACAAATAGGTATACAGGTCTTTTGGTAATAGCGGTTTTCCTATACCTGTTAACCATATACCATATTCTTTTCTTGCTCCAAACTTTCTATTTTTGTATTTCTGAGCCTACATGAGTTTTTTTTTTTAGATCATCAGATTCTATAGTTGATAAGTTCATACACTGGGTCATTTCTGACAGCAAATTTAGCAGTTATTTTAGTGCTAAGATTTCCTTTAGCAATTGAATCTCTTCTATTAGTATGACTTCTACAATGGATTACTGCTAGGTGTTTAGGCTTCTGAAAAGTATCCAAAGACTCAGTTATTATTTCAGCATGAGCAATTGGTTTTCCTGATGCAGTGATAAAACCTTGTTTCCAGATCTTTCCTATAGCCTGACAAACAGAAAAAGCATAATGCGAGTCTGTGTAAAGTTTGCACTTTTACCATCATCCAGAAGACATGCTTGCTTTAATGTGACCAGCTCTGAAGTTTGAGAACTTAGGTGACCAAGCAATGATCCATACCACAGTGTCTCAAATTCTGTGACACTGCAGCACTTGTACATCTAATTCCATTACATAAATATGAAGAATCATCTATGAATAAAACCAAATATGGTTTTTTGATTGGAATGTCTTTTAAATCCATCCTTGATATATCCACTAGATCTCCTACTTCTAAATATTCATGTCATGGTTCACCATTCTTTGGCAAATCAGAGAGAAGTCTAGCTGGGTTTAATATACTACACCTTTTCAACATGATGTGTTCACTACCTAGAGGTATAATTTCATACTTAGATATTTGTTGGTCTGAATATGCTTGAGTATGAAATTTCCTCATTAGTGCTTCTATTTGATGTGAACAAAATACTGACAATGGACATCCCAAAACTAAGAATGATAACTTCTGAACTTATGCAGCTGCAGCAGCTACACCCCTTAAACAAGGGACTGTACCTGCAGCAATTGGATCTGGCTGATAATTAGAGTATCCAATTGGATGATAACTTTGTCCTAACATCTGTGTCAGTACACCAGATGCAATTCCTTTTGTTTCATTTACAATTAATTGAAAAGGTTTAATATAGTCTGGGATTCCAAGAGCTGGTGCAAATAAAATCGCTTCCTTAAGCTTCCTTAAGGCTTGCAAATGTTCAGGTTCAAGTTTCAGAGGTTCTGGTTCTGTATTCCTGGTTAGATCTGTTAAACATTTAGTAATTTCACTATGCCCAGGTATCCATTGTCTACAAAAAACCAGTTGTCCCAAGAACAGTTCCGAGTTTCTTCTTGGTCTTAGGTGAACTCAGTTTCTGGATATCAGCTATTGTTTTCTTAGTGATACTTCAGAACCCTCTGACAACACAAAATCAAGATATTCAATGTGAGGCAAAACCCACTGAAGTTTTGCTTTAGAGATTTTATGTCCACATTAATGTAATTCAATCAAAAGAATCTTGCTATCTCTTAAACCCACTTTAGCAGATGGAGATGCTAGGAGGATATCATCTACAAAATGTACTATTTTTCTTTCCTTGAATGTTATTGTTTTAAGGTCTCTGTTCAAAATTTGAGAGAATTGACTCAGGCTATCACAGAATCCTTGTGGAAGATGAGTATAAGTCCGCTGGGCACTGTCCCATGTGAAAGCAAAGATCTTTTGAGAATTCTTGTTGATTGGTATCGAGAAAACTGCTAAACATAAATCTACCATGGTGAAATATCTTGCTTGACTTGGAATGGATGAGATTATAGCAGCTGGACTTGGTACTATAGGATGAATCTTTATTAGGTGATCATTTACAGCTATCAAATCTTGTATGAATCTATAGACAATTCTGCCATCTTGAGTTTTTGTTTTTTTAATGGCAGTATGGGAGTATTGTATTTTGTGAAACATGGTATTATGATCCCTTGTTGAATTGGGGTCTCAACAATAGGTCTTATTCCATCTGTGGCTTCTTTACTCAAAGGGTATTGAGGAACACAAGGAATTGATCCTTCCTTGGTTCTCAGTATTACTGGAGTAGCTAATTTCAATAAGCCTATATCTGTGGAAGACTTTGTCCATAAATCTTCTGGTATAACCCCAGGAATAGGATAGATGGAATTCAACTCCTTTTCTGTACTGACTGAATCTAAGAATAGCAATAGAAAAGCTTTCAGAGATTCTTCTGGGAGTTGTAATGATATATCCTGTAATATTTAAATTAGTTGTGGGGCTTAAATTATTGTAGATCCCTTCGTGGTTGCCACAAACTGTGAGATTTAAAATGGTTGAGGTCTTAAACTGTAGTGGTTAAAATAGTGGAAGATATAAATTGTGATAGATATAAGAGAGGGTGAATAAGTTTGACCACAGAAATATGTTTCACTACAGTGTCTTGGGTTTAAAATCAAATATAAGGTGGTCGCCAGGGAAATATTCCCAATTATTCAAATACCCAAGTCAATTGGGTTTTATAGAGATTTTAATTAACAATACAATGAGTAATCAAAGAAAGAGAGAGAGAGTAAGAAAGGAATAAGTATGAAGTGCCTCAAGCCAATATGGCCTAGACCTGAGTCTTAAAAGAGAAATCAGTCAGTTTATTAGCACTCACCACAAGGTCTGACTAAGTAAGGATTTCTAA
Source organism: Monodelphis domestica (assembly GCF_027887165.1). Taxonomy (NCBI): domain Eukaryota; kingdom Metazoa; phylum Chordata; class Mammalia; order Didelphimorphia; family Didelphidae; genus Monodelphis; species Monodelphis domestica. The sequence goes on along the minus strand of NC_077232.1, from coordinate 16,122,967 downwards.
TGGCAGCAGGCCAGCAGCATCTCAGCTGCTTTCACCAGTTCCCTCCTCCATCTGAATGTTTCAGAATCAGTCTCCTCAGAATGAGTCTCTCCTATCTGAATGTTTCAGAATCACTTCCCAGCTCTTCCCTGAGCTCTTATTTTTAAGGGCAAAATCTCCTCTGTCACCTCCTCTAAGTCCTCACATCTACCAATCACTGTAGATGTTTCTAAAGGACCGCCCATTCTTAGTCCACACCTAAGAAGGTGTGGATTTTTGAGTAATTCACACCAGGAAAGCTCTGAGTAAGTTTCTCAGCAATTTGTTCCTTGTAAATTCACAAGTTGCTTGACCTTTATAGGTACTTAGCTTAAGAAAAGTATGGGTTTAAGTACTTTTCATTGTTCAGAAAAGAGTTTACAACTTTATCTTCCCCTAGGGCAGACCCAAGTAGGTAAAGTAGAATTCTCACATTCCTGCTTTAAGTAGAGTTCACTGCCCAAATGGGGAATGGTCTTAATCCAATCTTATAAAGTAGGGTCTGGGAAATTTTAAGGTTTACAATCCCCAGTGTCAGTACATTGAATTGTTGCTCACAATTTACAAAGCAAGTCCCTCCTGAGAAGATTCACTGGAAATTCTGGCTTACAAAGAAATGCATACTCCACAGTCAGTGGACTTATAGGTATCATTTTAAGGTTGTAGTTTTGCTAATCTCTCTGGCTTTCCAGTAGCTCCCATCACTTCCATAGTACCAACAGCTTTACAATCTTTAGGAAGACTTTGCAAAACTGATTTACTGGCTCCAGTATCTCCCAAAAGATCATAATCTGATCCTCTATAGTTATAGAAATGTAGGGTTCAGTGTTATTTGGAGATTGGAAGGTTTCAAGAATTGGTGCTAGCACAGTAACATTAGTACAAACCTCAGTCATTTCCTGTCCATCCGAGTCTACATTTGCTTGCATTACATGACTTTCCCAGGATTTTGCATCATCAGCTTTTATATTACTCACAGTGGTCCTTAAATTCTCCATCTTAGTATCATTGTTCCCATTTACAATTTCATTGTTATTATTTAGTTTATATTCTTCATTAATTTCTCTTAGTCTATATTCATTAAGATTTTCTATTAAATTTATATTACAATGTTCTTTTTCTGTGCAATTATTTACACCAATTATATCCTCCTTTGATTCAATTAATTCATTTGTATCATCATGCATTTTATTTTCATTACTCCCAATTTCATTTATCCTCAACTCATTTTCATTTATACCACACTTATTTCTTGATTCATTTTCATATGTCTTAGGGGAAGCCTTCATAAGGCACTTGAACTTTTACTCTGGTCACCGTTTACTATTTGTCTGTATTTAGGTCTAGCTCCAGCATTTACCCATGACTGCATAGTATTGAAATCTGGTGCTTGTTGTTCCTGGCAACAGGCATTCTGACTTTGATTTGCATATCTATATTGATTATTATTATTATTATTGTTCCATCTGTTGTTATTATTATAATTATCATTATTACTACTCCAGTATTTATTAAACCCATTATTCCTATTTAATTGTCTTCTAATCTGATTTCAGAATCTTTAGTCCCAGTATAGATGTCCAATCTGATCACAAAGAAAAAAGAGCCTAAGGCCTGATTTCCTCTCATTAGGTTTATAAATGTTATTATATCTTGGCTGTACATATGTCAATGCAGCCACAGCTTGTATTTCTTTAATTTAACTGTATTTGGTTTTTATTTCAGCTTCTTTTAATTTCCTTTTGAAGTTCTCAACCAATCTCTCTCATCATTTTTATCTGCTAAGTCATTTGTCAAATATGTAGCTTTTCTCCTTAAGTCTCCCAGATCTAATTCTTCCCAATCAGGGTAATTTTTTAAATAAATTGTCTGACCTTTAGCACTGAATTCTTTACAAAGACCCTTTTGATATGTGCAATTGTGTTTTCTTCCAGTGGATCCATCCCTAATAAAATTTCAGTTCCTTCCTTTCCAGGTAAACTGCAAGAGCTTCAGAGATCTTCTGCTTTATAGCCTCAAAATTTGACCATGCATTGGGCCTTTTAGTATATCTCCCCATTACCTCTAGGATTGCATCTCTTGCTTCTACTAACATATCATAAACCCCCTCATCTGCCATATCCAGCTTTAAGTCCTCTGGCCAAGATTGTAATAAAAGATCTGTTCTTGTCTCCTGTATAAATTTGGTTCTCTCTTTGTCAAGACTTCTTTCATTAATAGGGAAAAATCATTGAAATCAGGGTCATATAAATCAATTGCCCTACACATTTCTTTAATTACTTAATTTGTTTCATCATTGAAATTTGGGATCCTCATTTTGATGTATTCAAGGTCCTCCAGGGAAAATTTCTTATGCATCTTAACCTTATGTACCTCATTTTGCTTAACACCGGGCATATCTTTTAGTGGGCATAAATTAACTGTTGGGGTCCCCATTTTGATGGATTCAAGGTCCTCCAGGGAAAATTTCTTATGCATCTTAAACTTATGTACCTCATTTTGCTTAACCACGGGCTTATCTTTTAGTGGGCATAAATTAACTCTTCCTGCTGCTTCTTCCTGTTCTAGTCTATATAGGTTTTCCCCTTTATTGTTTAATTTGTTGTCATGTACACAGCTTTGGCTCATATTCATGTTGTTTATAAATGGCTCCAGTGTCTCCATTTGATGTTTTGTTTGTATAACCATCAGCTTTAAGTCAGAATCCCTTCTTAACCAGGTTACTAGATCTTTAAGACGCTTTACACCAAGGCACACAAAGGCATGAGACTTTTATACAATATACCCACAGATCACAGCAGGGGTACATATGCTATAATATCACACAGTTTTAGATCCATCAGTGACTTCATGCAATCCATTTCAAAAAATATAGTGACAGCAGTTAGGGAAGGACACAAACACAAAATAGGGAATATACATAATGTAGTGAAAAAACATCTTTTTCATATTACTAAACATGTCTGCTGACATGTCAACTTCCATCATTAAATTATTATATATAAAATATTATCACACTGTAATTTAGGCATAAAATAAACAAACAAGAAACAAATTTAAAATTTTAAAAAGTTTTTTTTCCCAATATGGCTGCTCCAAGATGGCTGTTAGGCATCTGTGGAGCAGCCCCACTAACCTCCTTGAACAAGCCAGGCCCTTAGAATTCTATGTGGCTTACCCCTTAAGATCTTATCAACCTAAATAACAGTAGAATGTAGGCATAAAACTGTTCTCTTTTTACTTAAAAAATACTTATACAATAAACAAACAAATAAACCTAGCTTCTTTATCCTAGCTTGGATGTCATTAACCAAGCTGGCTATGCCAAAACTGTTATGATGGGATTTGGGGTGAGGAAAGAACAAGAGGAATCATATAAGTAAATTCAGATTTATTGGTTGGGAAGGATAGGAAGGAACAGAGATTTAGGAGTAAACTATACTTATACTTATCTTAAAAGCTAATATCTATAAACTATCTGAACTATCTTATTAATCCAAGTATTAACTTTCCAACATGTAAGTCTCAAACCAGGAGTCCAATCAAATGGACCAGGGTCTTCAGTTGGTTGATATCCAAGCAGGTCCAGAGATCTTCTTACTGATGCTGCCAGCAACCAGATCTAAAAAATCTCTTTCCTCTGTTGATCTCAGGAGAAAATCTTTCCCTAACCTTAAGCACAGGTCCTTCTAGGAGAGAAGTCAGTTGGGCATAGAATCTTTCTTTAGATCTCTATACTCAGGCTCCCATGTGACCCTTATTCACATGCTTCTGTCAATCACTCTGAGTTTTGCACCTCTCAGTTTTTGCAAACCTTTCATCCTTTATCACAAAACCCAAGGAGGATCTCCTATTCAGCACAGCTCTATCCATTGACTAGGCAGAGAGTGAGAAGGGAGACTGGAAGTACAGGAAATACAGGAAGAGCTGGTGGATTGGACAGATAAGCACTCTAGGTGGTTCTCATCTTTGGTTCTAGGTGAAGTTATAGCCCAGGAAAGAGACATTCCTAATTGTCATAAAGGATGCAAGACTTATAGGTAAGTGATGGCAGAGGAAGAGTCCTTTTGTTTCAGCAGTCATGGGGTTTGGAAGTGGATCTGTGGGACCATAGGTTGCTGAGTTCTTTTCACACTGATTTGATTATCAGCTTGAGCATAAATGAAAAGAGGAGATAGGATGGGTTGGCATGTAGTATCTTGTATATGTCTTTGCTATATAGGCCCTTGTGGGTATATAATGTTATAGGCATCTGGATCAGCTAGAAGGAAAAGAATGAGATGAAGATTCACTCACTTATTCCCTTTTCCATTCAAGTATCTCCATCCAAGGGAAAGGAGTTGCCAAAGTTGAGTGGATTCACTTGTTAGTCCCATTTTCCATGAATTTGAGGGTGAAAACACAGCTGTTGAAGCCTACAGAAGAGGGACAATGCTTCAAAGTCCAATTGCTGACACAGGTGCATTGCCAGGAAGTCATCATGACAGTTTCATAGAGAGCACAGGCTTCCCTGTTCCCAGGGAGGGCTCTTATCCATCACTGACTATTTCTCGAAGAAACAATAAAACAAAGTGATGCTTCCTGGATTTTGTTGAGTGGGAGTAGAGATTTTGAGCTGGAAAGAATCTCAAAGATCATCTGATTGATCCTTCTTACTTTACAGATGAAGAGCCAAAGATTGAGAGAGTAAATTACTCACTCCTAGTGAGTGAGAGTCCAATTTCAGGGCCAAAGTTCAGACTTGGGCCTTCTGATTCCAAAGTCAGCATTCTATCCCCTTGTTCAAACTTCTTCTAAATATGTGCATGTCAGGGACACTTTTCTTCTCTCTTAAGAAAATAATACAGTTAGCTATACAACTTTCAGTTCCAGAAATGTACTAGTGGACCTTCATGAGCTTTACCCATCTAAAAGAAGCAGGGTATGATTTTAGTGATAGTATAGGAGAGAAGACAGGAGGGCATTTGATCAGGTCATAAATTTTCCTGCCTTTATTGTAGTCTACATATATTATATTTTAGAAACTTACATTATATATATAGTTAGAAGGAGGCTGAGATTTAGAAATCAGAAGTTATTTGCCTATGGGAAATACATAGGGAATAAGAGAGATAAGATTAATGTCTAGGGCATAGGAGTCCAAACCAAGTTTCCTTTCTACTATCTAATCATCCCCAGATATTCATTCTTCCAAGCTCCTTCCTTTGTGCAAGTCAGAATTCATGGCTAGAAAAAATTCCCAGACATTCATCAGGACTCTAACTCAGGATCCTGGCCTGTCAATGCAGTGTGGGTTGTCAGACCTGAGCAAGAAATTAAAAAGGACAAGAGGCCATCAGGCTATATAAGCTTTCATAGATATTGGCTGCCCTGAAGCACTGGTGCAATCCAAAGGCTAAAGGGTGAATATATATATGGATTCAGCTTATGCCTTTGGAATTTTATTTGCCACAGGACAAACGTGGAAGAATAGGGGATTTGTCACAACATCTGGAAAAAGGATAGCATATGAGAACCTCATAAACCAACCTTAGAAGCAGTGAACTTGCCAAAAGAAGTGGTAGTGATCCATTGCCTGGCAATCCAATCCTCTGGCAAGGAGGATTTATCACTAGGAAATCACAGGGCGGATGTAACAGCAAGATTCATGGCTAGATTTGGTCCTATTCATGTTCTGAATTTCTCTCTGGTTGATAAGCATGAACTCAAACAGGCATACTGCCAAGAGGATATTCAGTCATGGCAAGAACATCTAGGATCCAGAATAGTCAAAGGAATCTGGTTATCACAAGGAGGAAAGCCCATCTTGACCAAAAGGCTGTACCAACATCTATGCAATATGAATCACTCCAGAGGTCATTATGGAGTGCAATCCATGCTGGATGAGGTCTGCTGGCTTCGGGAAGCTCCAGGGATATCACAACTGCTATAACAGTGTGTCAGGTATGTGACATCTGTAGAAAGTTTGATCAAGGTCATTTCAAATGCAAGGCATTGGGAGGGTGACTGCTAGCTTATACACCTTTTCAGTGTCTGCAGATTCATTTTATTAACTTGTCTGGGGACTGGGTATATAAATATGTTTTAGTCATAGTGGGCAGACTTACTCGATGGACAGAACCATATTCTTCAAAGATAAACAACATTGTCATGGTAGAGAAAGCGTTGCTTAAAGAAATAGTTCCTAGATATGGCATTCCAGATACCATAGACTCAGACAGGGGAAGTCACTTTACATCTAACATTTCAGAACAAGTGTATAAGTCTCTGGGAATAAAGGGCAATTTCCATAATGTGTATAGACCAGAAAGTTCAGGACAGTTAGACAGAATGAATAAGGAGTTAAAAACCACGATATCTAAACTATGTGCCCAAACTCATCTTAAATGGACAGAGATTTTTCCACTTGTGCTGTTCTATCTGAGGATGAAACCCAGAGGAGATTTACATATTTCCCCTATGAGATATTGTACGGACAGCCAGTATGGATAGGAAGGACTGCTAAACCATCTTATCCAGTTACACACCTATATGACACAGATACAAAATAGGCGGGAAGAACTGAGAAGGCTAGAACTACTAGGGTCCCATTAGATTTCTCATTATATAACATAAGATCAGGGGATAAAGTATATGTTTAAAAAATTTGCCAAAGACAAACCCACAGAGCCCAGATGTATTGGTCCATATGATGTAGCTCTCACCACTCCTACATCGATCAAAATAGTAGGAAAAGTTTCTTGGCTTCACACATCTCACATTAAACATCACTATGCCCATGATAACACACCAAAAGCCAACTTAATGGAAGCCCAATAATCTGTTGAAACCCAGATGCCCCTAGAACAACCTTTGATAAATAAATATAGAGCCCATGAATCCAACAAAATTGCACAAGAAAAAATAGAGATACTGAACAGAGGCAGTGAAACTGAAATAGAATAATGTCCAAGACAGATAGTATAAATTTGGGTTAGTTAGATCAGGGAGGATTAGTGTAGCCTGTGAAACAGAAGAGATACGGTTCCTTGTGGAACCTGGGAATTTATTTGGGTGGATTTTGAGTCCCTTAGAATTATTAAAACTATATAGGAATGACAATCTCAAGCCTAGACTAAAATATCATTATCCTCTACAATCAACCACATAGGAATAGAATAATTGCCTTACAATCATACCTTAAGAAAGATACCTACATTCATTACATATAAAAAAATCTCACTTGCACACATGAGGATGGCACAAACATACTATATAACGTTTCACTCACCTGCATCAAAATATTTACTCTCACATGCACGCACACAATCTTACACACATGCATGATCCTGTAGTTCTGGATACCTGAGATCATCTTTCAAGGTGAGACGACAGGCAAGTATGTATCATGTAAAGGAGAAGGCACCCTGGACCTGTGACAAACTTCAAGCAATACTAAAGGATGGAAGATTCAAGGACAACTGGAAAGAACTTTGAATGAAAGAAATTATAGGGAATGAACTTCAGGAATATTGGTCACGTAAGATTAATCGCTGATCACATTAATTTCACATATAGTGAAGTACGTTCATATGTACTTTGGAATAAATATGCATCCACCACAACATATCTAGAACACGAAAAATTTTAAACTGACATTAGGGACTGTGCCGTAAATAAGGACAGCCCATAAATTGTATATCTGTAAATAGATCTCTAGTACCAGAGGATAGATATGTATATATGTATTTCAATAACATGTGACATATGTAAATGTGTACAAATAGAAGACATGTATATATATGTGTGTATATATATATATAGCATAATAATGATCTAATCCAGTATTATAGATAGAAAGGAGAGTTAAAATTCTGTTATTAGACAATGACAGAGTACTTTAGGGTGGAAAAGGGAATATTCTAACTAGAGAGGTAACATAGGGACAGAACAAATCAGATTTCATTAGATACAAGTTTACATATATATATGTGTGTTATGAATGTTTACATTGGAATTAGCATTATATAAGGCATAGGATAGTTCAGTTTTACTTAAGATTCAAATTTTTTATTGATTGCAATAGGAATGACTTTAGTATTCAGAAATTATTATATTGTAAAAATTTTGTTGGCACATAATCCTAACCCTCTTCCCACAGCTCATTCTTAGTATAAGATAGGAACTTAGATTAGCAAATATACAGATTAGGATAAGATTTATTATTTTAGGAGGGGGGAGCTTAAATGGGAACAATAAGTAACATAGATAGATTAGAATAGACATAGTGAATAAGCAACTAGTGTGGACCAGAGTGGCACTACATGAACAACAGGAAATGGAGGATTTGGGACAGAGGCTGGCACTAGAGAAAAAGTGCCAAGCTGAAGAGTATGTGAAATTGATCACCTCGATGGGGGAGGGGCCCTAGGAGGGGAATCCAGAGGAGGAAAAGACTCTAGCTGGGAGAGCAGTGAGGCTCTCGGTTTTGAGAAGCCAAAAAGAGAAGGTGGGAAAAAGAATATCTCCTGAGGGTTACCCACTTTTCCTGCTGGTGACTGGAAATCATTCCTCCCAACATTTCCCACTTGAAGGGACTTCTGATGAGAAACCTGAGCAGACTTTACCTCAGTTCCTGTTGCCCAGGGGTGAGTCAACCTGATTTTCTCTCAGGGGGCTCAGGCTGCCAAGACCCAAATTCCCCCCAAATTCAAGGAGGGAAGAAAAGGGTTTAGATAGAGACAGGGACTCCCTTTTCCCGCATTCCTTTTCCCATTCTTCCCTGCCAATTACTTCCTTTTGTATTACCTGATTGAGTTGACATTAAAAGTTATTTATTTCCCAAGCTGAGTGTGAAAGAAGAGATTAAGGGGAGACCCTTTGGTCCCAAGTAGTGGAGGGGGTGATAAGAGAGACAAGAGGGAATCTTGGAGAGTGGCTTTAGCTAAGGAGGGAAGACAAAAGGGAGAAAATCTTCAAATCTCCTCTCCTCTCTCTGAGCCAACTTGTTACATCTGCTGTCTCCTGCTTTGAGAAGAGGGTCTCTTCTCTTTCCCCCTCTCCATACCAAAAGTCCAACCTTCCCACGGTGCACAAAACTTCCATCTTTTATTTTTTTTTAATACAGCCCAGATTGTCATCTAAAGATTCTGAATCAGAGTCACTCCTTTCCTATAGTCTATTTTCCTGACCCCTCCCTCCCAAAGCCATCATTTACGGCATAAGCAATATTTCCTTTCCTATTTATGATCAGTATGGTGTCTATAATACCCCTTATTTGGTATAAAATGGAAAAATAGTAAAAATTCAAATTACTGGAAACTTTTGGATAATGAGACAGAGCTTCCATTTTAAGAGGAAATATCATCTCTATCTGTCTATCGGTCTGTTTCTGTTTTTCTCTCTGTCTGATCTATATCTATATCTATATGTATATCAATAGCACACTATATATGTATATACATACACATTATGTATACAAAACAAAATAACCCAGCCAATGAGGGTCCTAGTTGAGGATACTAACAATTGGTTTACAAGAAAGACCTCATGTAGAAGATGGTATTGAGGAGAGTCCTGGAGGAAATCAGGGATTCCTGAGACACATTAGGTTTAACAGGAATGAGGATCTAAGGTCTATTCATGGTGATAGACATTAAAAGGAATATCAATAAAACATTTTAAAGGGTTGATGAAAGGAAAGGATATATTGAAGGATGTATCAATAGAGCACAATGTTCTACTAACCTCTTAAATTTTTTTACACCTTCACTGTCTTGCCTCTCTCCTTCTCTCAAATTCCTGTTTACTGTTGAGAATATCATTTTCCTTCTAGGCTCCCGGGATCTCATTCTTCACGTCTCCTGAATTTTCATTGTCATTCACCCAACATATCCAAATCTGTCGTCAAATCTTGTTTCTAACTTCACAGCATCTCTTTTTTATGTTCTCTTCTCTCCACTCACACAACCATGACCATACTTTGGGAACTTGCCATCTTTCCTCTTGATGGCTGAAATAAAAAAAACAAAACAAAACAAAAAACTATTGGTTGGTCAGACTCCTTCAGCACAGCCTCACTTCAATCTGTCCTCCACTCAGTTGCTACAGTGATCTTACTAGAGCACAAATGTGCTCCCAACTCAATAAATTCCAGGGATTTCCTGTATGTGAAGGATCAAGTATAAAGACATTGATAAGGGAGTTAAATAAAGTCCTTCACAGGTTGGCCACATCCTACCTTTTCCATTTCCTTATGCTTTATTACCCTCTGAGTATTCAAACTTCCAGTTTCACTGCCTTTGTTGTTTCTGGAATACCAAAATGGTTGACTCTTTCACTATTTATAATATATATATATATATATATATATATATATATATATATATATAACCATTCACTATTGGTTAGGAATTATGTTATCTAGTTCTTTTTTTTTTAAAGCAACCTCATTTATATTAGAATTGCTTCTAGCTTTGGACATTCTGTTTTTTAATATAAAACTTTACCTTCCACCTTCAAATCAATACTGTGTATTGTTTTCAAAGCAGAAGAAATGCAAAGACTAGGCAGTGCATCATAAATTACTTGCCCAGGGCAACATAGCTAGGAAGTGTCTGAGTGCAGATTTGAACCTAGAAAATACTATACCTATTTCTGGCTCTCAATTTACTGAGGCACTTAGTTGCTCCTCACATCCTTTAATACAATATAATCATTGCCATCTTGAAGAATCCTTGGAAGACAAAATAAAAACATCGGCAGTTTTCTAAGTCTCTAATAATTTGTTGGGTAAATGATCTCCACCAATGAAGATTGGAACTCATCCATGCCTTCCTATTTTTTCCGGCTCTAGTCCATGTTCCCCCAAAACACACAAAACAAATCCATGGCATGAATTTATCATTAGTCATTTCCTCTTTTGAGGAAGTCAGGGTTCATGATGTTTGGAAACTCTGCTTGCTGTAGCCATCATCCGCACATCTGCACATAAGTAAGAGAACACCAGTGGGAAGGACATAGTGCTAGGAGGAAGCAAGAAGATAAGACGAGTTGGAACTGCAGGGGAGAATCTCTAATTCAGTGCAATTCCATCCTTTGTCTCAGCAAATTGTGAGGAGGAAGATTTGAAGGGCAGGAGACCCTGGAAGAGCTGGTGGAGAGGACAGGTAAGTACCTAGGGAGTTCTCAACCCAGGTTTTAGGAGATGCTAAATGCAAAAGAACATTGAAAGGAATCTAGAACCCAGGCTAGAACCCAGTGGTTAGGAGGAATTTAAAAAGATTCTGCTGTCAAAGGAATATCAAAGTCTTTAGAGAGGCGCCTTTTTAGTCAGTTCTTTCCCAAGACTCACAGGACAGAACAGATTTGGTCTCAGGAGGATGTAGAGAAAAATTCTTTTGGCTCTGAGCAGAGACTCTCTGGGGCTTGTAGTTTCAAAAAGCTCTTTCCTGGCCTTGCGTATGCTGGGCTCCTCTGAAGGGAATATCTTTCATTGGGCAATCCTTAGATACTCCCAAACTCTTGTAGCTCAGGGACAACCTCCAGATTCACCTTGTTTAGTGTGAATAAGAGGAATGGATTGCTGCCCACCTTGGTGATCTTTCTGCCTTTCATTCCTTAGTGCAGACCTCATTGGCTGGCTCTCAAGTGCTGCCAGGCCCTCTCAAATCAGAGTAAAAGTTTTGTACCAGTATAGTGACAAAGATGGCTCACGATATAGATAAATCCCTCCCTTCCTCTGGTGATAATCATCTTCATGTTTTCTTGTGCAGATTGGATCTAGTGTGGAAGTGAGAAGTATCTTAGAGGGCGGTGCTCCTGAAATAGACCCAGAAACCCTGTTTGCATGAATTTTCAGGCCATGCAATCTTGTTAGTTCCACTCCTGCTGTGTAGACTGCAGGCCTTTTCTAAACGCTGAGAGGGTGAGGAATGGAGGAGAGGAGACATTAGCCGTTGGAGATCACAGAAATTCATGTTCATCTCTCTACTTTCTACTCTTCACATCTGATGCTATAAATAGTTTTCAAAGCCCAGTTCAAGCTTTAAGCCTGACTGGACGCCTGCCTGACTTCCTGGTGACTTGGGGCATTCTGCTGTGATCTCTATTTCTTTTGTCCTTCCAAAGCATCCCCTTCCAGTACAGCTTCACAGAGACAGCTCTAAGATTGCTTCCTTTTTAACGTCTCTCGTTTAGTGTACCCATTCTCTCCAGGCAGAGGCGTTCTGTGGAAGATGAGAGGTTGTATTCTCTTGCCCTTTTCCTTATGGCACAGAGGAATCCAGGCCTGGGCTCATACTAGGGCCTCAGTAAAACCTCTGTAGAGTTAAAGAATCATAGTGGAATGGGCTAGCTGGTCATGCCCATTTCTTCCTATTTATTTCCCCCATCTTCCTCCTCCCTGGACTCCATAGAGTCATAACAGAAAGAGGAGGTTCCTAGGAGAAGTCTGTCCACCCTGAACCTTGGGGAGATAGGGCTGAGCTACAAGAAGCTCTGTGCCTGGCCTGCCCCTGGTACAGGGTAAAGGTGAGATTATTGATTGGATCCTTTTCATGGTCAGAATAGTCTAATTCATGTAACCTTTTTTTTAGCCACCTTTACATGAGATTGATAACACCATTGATGTGGCTAATTCAATCAGTTCCTTCTCAATCATTGATCAATCAAGCAACAAAAATTATTAAGTGGTCAGTATATGCCTAACAGAATTATTCTAGGTATGTTTCATGGAGAAAAATAATTGAGAGAACTCCAATTTTCTAGTTGATAGAAGATATAGAAGTAAACGGTAGCAAGAGAATAGTGCTTTGATCTTGGCAGTCATGGAGGATGCCTCCCTATATAGCTGTAGGTTCATTGGGAGTTGTTGAGTCCTTTTCAGAAACAATGGTAACACTTATTTGGTTATTATTCCTATAGCATAATAACTGGGGTGGGGGGATGGGAAATGCATGCATAAGGTGTCTGAAGTGGCAAGATGTCCTTGACAACTAGTCCTGGTATTCTGTAGATGTTTAGATGGGATGTGGCATAATCTAGACATCTGGGACAGCTAGAAAGAGAAGGATAAAATGAAGATTCCCTTACCTATTCATGCCTCAATTCAGGCACCTTCACCCCCACCTCCCTTGACTTTGGGCATGGATTTCAAGGTCTCTAGAGGACCATGGGCATAAGTCAAAGGGAATATTTCACTTTTGTGGTTTGGGACAGACAAGCATATAGCACCCATCAGTCTCAAACTTCATGCTCAACTCTAAGACCAGAACCTCTCCTACCTGTAGAGGTGCTTCTGGAAACTTATAGAATTTGGCTGGACAGAATATTTTGATCCACACTACTCCATACTCATAACAGAAAAAATATTAAAATTGTGTGTTCTACTTTGAAGGTTTCAGGAATATGAAGGGTATGACCCCTTGCCTTTGAATTTTAATGGGCACCTCATTTTATTCTGTCAACCATCTAAATCTTCTTCTCTAGAGGTTAGCATTTCCCAGGTTTTCTTTTCCATCAGCTCTCTTTGCCATCTTGATTGCCACCTCTGCATATTCTGCAATTCAGCGAATTTTCTTTCTAAACTATGGAACCTCAAATTGAATATAATAATCAAGTTGTGGTCTGGTCAGGGAAGAAGGCTGCACAACTATCAGCTCCATCATTCCACACCTCATACAGCTATTATTGTACTCTAAGATTTTAGGGGTTTTTTTTGGCTACCTTTCCACCATCTTTTTTGTTCTCCAATTGGGAGGACACTCTGAGCCCAAGTTTCATGTGACTTCTTTTCTCTTTTTATAGCACCACAAGTGGCTTCATGGAGTCGCAGGCAACAACAAAGGGAACATTGTCATCCTTTCCCCAGATGGGTACCATTTCCTTCCCACAAGGTCCAATAGGAACACCTGTACCATTTTATAAATCGAAAGCATACCTGCAGAACTTCCTGAAAGGGGAGCCCAAGGTGCTGGGGGTGAGTTGGAGTCCCCCATTGCTGGGAGAGCTGATTCATCTGTTTCTGGTTGGGGGAAACTTACAACATTGTAGGTTTGGGAGTGAGAAGAAATTGGTTTTGCTTTTGTCTTTGTATCTACAGAGCTTATATCAGTGCCTGGCAAAGAGTAAATACTTAATTTTGTCAAATTATTACCTTACCTTACCTCAATTTCCTCATTTATAAAATGGGTTGGAGAAGGAAATAATAAATCACTCTACAACTTTTGCCAAGAAAACCCCAAATGGAATCAGAGTCCATCATGAGCTGAAAAATGACTGAATGGCAACATGTCAGTTAGTATGAACCCTTGCTTATACTCAGAAAGTATGTAAGGAAAAGCATTTGGGAAAGGCAGATGAATCTTTGACTCCATTTCTAGAGAGAAGTAAATAAATCTTCTCTATGCTCATGAATATTTCTTTCCCTTCTAGACTGTCCAGATCATGATCGCCCTGATGAACTTTGCCTTGGGAATGATTATCATTTTGGTTCCTTCAAGAAGTTACATATATACAAATTTTATTCTTAGCACTGGCTACATATTCTGGGGAACAGCATTTGTGAGTACAAGTTGTGAAACTAATTTTTAAATGTGGAATTTTCCCCTTCATTCCTTGGAGACAGGAGGGAATCTAGATGTCTACAACATGTCCTTCATGCCCAGGGTTTCTCATTTGTAATTTCCCAGAGTGTAGGTGGGAAAGGGTTGCTTTTGCAGCATATATTGTATAGTATATGTAACATATAAATGTGGAAATATATGATATACATGATAATACAATATATTATGCATATTAAAATATATATTACTATATATAGTTTTCAGCATAATAGATAATTAGATGGATAGATAGATGAATAGATAGATAAATGGATGGATGGATAGACAGATAGATAGGTGGATGAATGGATGGTTGGATGGATGGATGAATGGATGGATGGAAGGATAGATAGATCGACAGATAAATAGATATACAAATAGATAGATAGTATCCAAGCATGTGACAAGGCTAGCCTAGGTTTTCTTTGATCAACAATTCAAAGTTGAATACAATTAGAAAGGCAGGGATGAGACATATTATTGTTCATCTCATCTCACTTTTTGAGCTCAAACCCACAACGTGACTTACTGAAGGGCCCAGAGCTACTGAGTGCTGAGGTAGAATCCATACCTTCATTTTTCTAGAACAAAGCCAATTCTATCTGCCATGTCAGTATATGAATATTTGGAAAGAAATAAGCTTTCATTATATATGGATTAACGATTTTGATGGCTTGCAGTATTACAGATTTTAAAATCATCTAAGACCCTCTAAGTCAGATAGTACTTGTATTATCATTTCTATTTTGTAACAGAGGAAGCTGAAATTCAGTTATTGCTGGTGACTGAATTTAAAATAATTGAGATAGTCAATAGAGCAGCTCATTAGCAATGCATATCCCTTCAAAAATGATAGAGAAGGGGTCACCTGGGTGGCTCAGTGCATTGAGAGCTAGGCCTAGAGACGAGAGGTCCTATGTTCAAATCTGGCCTCAGACACTTTCTAGCTGTGTGACCCTGGACAAGTCACTTAATCCCCATTGCCTAGGCTTTATGGCTCTTCTGCCTTGTAACCAACACTTAGTATTGATTCTAAGATAGATGGTGAGTTTTTAAAACAATGATACATACTTTGAAATCCTTTTATTAAAAAAAAAAACTTTTTCATCTCCTGATTGAGAGAATGTCCATTCTTGTCCCTCTGAGCTGGTTCACAAACCAAACCTACTACTATGTTGTATAGCCAGGGTTTCCCAGAGGAATATCCATGTGGTTATCAAAAAGTCATGCAGAGTCCTCGGCATAACCCACTTTCCAAGGGTGGATTCGCCCTCATGATCTGGAACTGGATCTCTCGAGCCCTAATTAAGGTCCTCCCTGATTCTGCAAAAATAACTCACTATTGGTTCCTATGGGGGAAACATTGATCAAATAAGAAAACAAAAGCAATAATCCTACATTAAAAAAATTCAGAGTAAGACCAGGAACAATCATAGCATTTACTCAGGAGATGAAATCATCAAAATGTAACAGTCCAGCCATAAACTTGTGCCACTATTCATTGGCGAGAGTGAGCATACCCTTATGGAAACCTCGCAGGAAGCCACATGTGGGACAATTCAACTCTATATTATTGCTGATGGTATTTTTATTCTCTTCAAGAAACAGTCTGTAGCATGCATCACCTGTTGGGCGAAAGAACTCTGCCATCACCTCTACTTGTCATCTTTGCAGCTCTTTGGCTATAGAAGCCTATTCTCCCATTTTGCACCATGGAAGTGATTTTGAGCTCTTTCTCCTATGGCTGCCCTGATTAGGAGACTAAGAAATTTTTTCTTAAAAATAAAACAAAACTTTATCGATCTAGCTCATGGAAATGCAGGTGGAAATTGCATCTTTTCTGCTCTTTTTCTTTCTCTGTTGAGATCTACGGAACTCTCTTGGAACCCAGGCAATCTTATGAGGTTTCCTTCAAGCAGGAGGTAGACATCAAAAGATGACAATAGGCTTCAAAGCAGAGAGAATTGTGCTTTCTCCAATGATCTTTCCCCAAAGCAATGTCTCTTTCAGTGAGTGTCTGTAGAATATTTATGCCTTCAGACTCCATCTGAAGCATTGCTTTTTATCTTCTGTCAATCAATCAGCAGATCTTTCTTAATGGACTTTCATGTGCCAGTTATTTTGTGTAATGCTAGAGATACAAAAAGAGGCAGAAGACAGTTCCTGCACTCAAAGAGTTTGTAGTCTAACAGGGAAGGTAACACATAAAATGAAGATGAAAATTGGGAATGTGGGGAAAAGATGCTCATTATGGGATCTTGATGAAGAGCTATAGCTAAGTAGGAGAGGATGATGTTGGAGGAGTTCTCATGTCCACCCTCTCCAATCAAAGGATGGAAATGGTTTTGGAACCAAGGAGAACTGAAAAGCTGTGAGATTCACAGTTGATGCCATCAAACAAAAAACCATCTCTACACTTTTTTATGTAATTGTGAACAGTTTTCACAGTCAGAATCCCTTTTTAGGCAGCTTCTCTGTCTGCTTTTTCTTCCATCCTCTCTCTTCCTTTACGCACAGCTCTGTCCAGATCTTTCTTCTCATCTCCTCTCTCCTATAGATTCTGATGCCTCCAATTAGAGTTTCTTAGCAATTAGTGACTTGACGATCCGATTAAAGATTCTAAAAATCCACTCTTCTTCCAGGTAAAGCTCTCAGAGTCTTCCAACATTTCCCAAATCAGGTTCTCATCAGCTGTATGTATCAGCTATATAGAAAACAGCTATATGTAAAGGAATTTATGAGCCATAATGCACCACAATACCATGCTCTCAAGCAGTGCCATACTATTGGACAAGTCATTTTAGAATATATGTTACAGGGATCAGTTTTCCCTCACTTCAATGATTTCAGAATCTCATTGTACACGTGGAGCCCCATGAAGAAAATACACAGAGAAGCAAATACATGCACATATACACAGACTTATAATATGTTTTTGTATATAATATAAACATTGATGGATTCCTACACATGGAAATGCCTCATTTCTTCTCAAACTTTTCATTAAGGAGAAGCAATAGATCATTAGTCTGTTTTCTTTTTTGACATGGTTACTGGAAATCAAATTCTCCTATTGAAAGAAGTCAGGCTTGAGTATTACTCCTTGTCTTAATATTTAGGAAGCATCCAGAGGTTCTGATGGAGCCTTCAGAGACAAGTTCTGAAGGATGGGAGAGGCAGGTAGTGAGTGGCTGGGCAAGGGTGAGCCCAATAGGCACAGAAAAAAGGTTTTAAGTCACTGATATATTATGTTTTCTGTCCACAGTTCCTTGTCTCTGGCTCCCTCTCCATTGCTGCAGAGAATAAAACCACAAATTCTCTGGTGGGTGATATTCTTTCTTTCTTCATATCTCATGAAGAAGAAACTTCTTATCTCTTTTATTTCCTCTGGAATGTGCCTCTGGAGTCTGGAGAGTGATGGAACTTCATTATCTGGATGAGAGCCTCCACTGCCCGAAACCAGCTCTGCCCCATGTGTGGGCACCTGCCCGAGCTGCTGGAGGATTTTCCATTCCCAATAAATATTATAAAGGGGAAGGGAAAAATGGAAGGTTCCTTAAGAGAGAGCCTCATATCCCCAAGCTGTGCTATAGAGTGTTGGACTGACCAATGCCATATGGCTGAGCTAGCAACCTCGGGTCACAGAGGGTATGGGTCACTATTGACTGCGGCATCATTGTTCCAATTGCTGCCTAGTAAAGCTAGTAGCCCTATCAGGAGAAATAATAAGAGTTCTGACTTTTCAGCTCCTGGATGTACTCAATTATCTAAAAGAAAATCAAGGATCCCCAAACAGATGCTGCAATTACTAGAATATAAAGGACTCAGGAATTAATCAATTTTGCAATTGTTCTTTGTATCTAGAGAGGCTTACATGATATCTAGCACATAGCAGTTGTTCTTATTTTAATTGAAAAAATTTTACTTAATTATATTAGAATATTTTCCCATGGTTACATGATTCATGTTCTTTTCTTTCCTTCCTTTTTGACCCTCCCATTCTCCCTCCCCACCCCCCTTAGTGAACCCACAATTCCACTCAGTTTTACTTGTATCATTGATCAAGACCCATTTCCATATTATTGATAATCATACAGTTGTTCTATAGGTGTATCTTTCTCTTGTTGGATACACAAATGGGTCTAACATGACTGGACACATAGTAGTAACCCCATGGGTTAATGCCTTGATTGGTTAATGAATTCTTCCTTGTTTTCAGGTCCAAAGTAGCCTAGCAATGAACACTGTCAGTGCAGTGGCAGCAGGGCTGGGAATCATCTTTTTATCAAACAAATTGTCAATGGCTGATTCATCCTATTATTATTGTACCCATGAAAGTTCCTATGAAACCTGTGCTTGCGGTTTGGCTGTGTTGCTGGTGAGTACTTCCAAGAGGTGGCCCCTTATGACTGTGGATGTTTGAAATGGCCAATCTGTACAGGCCAGAGCAGAGACACCCAAGGGTCCTGAGGAGGTCTGAACATTTGAGGAAGGGCAATTAGCTTGAGTTGGGAAACAAGAGGAAATTCCTTCATATTTCTGGATCTTCCTATGATCTGGGTCAGAAATGCAAATGCTTAGAATTCCAAAGCATGGGAGGAAATTAACATTTTCATTCAGTCCTGTTCATTCCCATTCAATTCAAGTCAACCAAAGAGTATCTGAGTATATTCACTTATCACTGTTTTGTGGCAATATGCTCTGCAGAGGTGATTCAGAGATAAGTTTTGAAATGCCAGAGTTCTTGCTTTCAAGGAACTCTCTGTCTCATTTGTTCTTTGGGGAAGGACAAGGATGGAAAAAGATATTTGTGAAAAAAGCTTTATAAAATGTTTGAGGGAAGAGATCTCATTTTTGATGGATGGAGGGGGGTGAGATAAGGGAGTCTTTAAGGATAGAATTCCAGCTGAGAAGAGCTTTGAAGGAGGAAAATAACCAGCAGATCAACATGAGCCTCTTCCTGGTCTTTAGTTGATGTGGGCAAAGCCAATTAGAAAAAGAGAGAGCAGGCCAAGATTGGGAGGTAAAGATTATGAAAGGGTCACTTAGATATTCAAGGCAATAAATGAAATTAGGAACAAATTGAACTAAGAAGCGTTTCTCTAGGAAATGTTTAAGATTATGAAGTTATAAATGCATTCCTAGGATTGGGATTCTTAGTGTAGACTGCAGGGAGCATTGTGGGATGGGGGGATACAGGAAACTAACTAATGAATACCCAGAGTTATCAAATCTGTATGTGAAATGGAAACAGTAATTAAACTCTGGACAGAACCCTCTAGAGGGTTTAGATTTTTTCTTTATCAAACAGAATTGTGCTGAGCATCCGGGATGTATCTCGATGGATGCCAGCCTAGTTGGTATATGAGCTAGAGCAAAAAAGAAGGAAATGCGTGTAGTCAAAGGCAGACCAGTTTGCATTTCTGAGACTTAGTTTGCTAACTGAAAAGTAGAAACAGTCATCCTTTCATGATGCCTCACATGGGATTATTATCTGGGACATGTTGTATGGACCTTCATGTATTTAAATGTGATATTATTATTGATCAAAGTAATAATAATAATTAACATTCAAATTACACTTTAAAGTTGGAAACGAACTTGATATATGTTTAAATTTTGTCTCCAGATGACAACACCCTATAATCTTCCCTATACATATATTTTTTCTTCCTTAGTGGCTAGAAGTGGGGCCTTGTGTCCTTCCCTCACCATTCTCTGTGCCCTCTTTCAGGGAATCAATGTGATTCTACTATTCCTCGCCATATTGGAATTTGCCTTCTCCATCGCAGGCTCAAGCTTTGGCTGTAAAGCAACTTGTTGTAGTCAGAGTGGGGTGAGTAGCTGATGTTTTATGGTGACTCCTTTACTTTACTGTGCCACAGGACTTCTCTAGGGGGATCAGCAAGTGAGTCCTCTCAAGGACTAATAAGAGGAAAACTTTTCTTCAGAGAGAATGACTAAGAAATTTTGGGCTTCTGCCTCCATGTTCCTAAGCATCATATCCAGTGTCAGAGACCAACCTTCCTCTGGGGCTACCAGTGAGGAGGTCAAGATTCCCCGGGCACTCAGAGGCACAACTCTGTGCAAATCTGTTCATTCTTTCTTCCTCACCACCTCTACTAGATCAAGAATTCACTGTTCACTCCTCATCTAGGCAGATACTGTACCCCACTCAGGATCAGAAGAGGGGAGGGATATTTTGGTTTCCTATCTGGCCTCCAAAGAGAAGCCATAGTAATTGAGAAACCAAAGGAGTACTTTCATCCATTTGATGATGTCACAAGGTAGAGAGTCTCTTTCTGGGACACTGTATTTACCTGGAAAGGGTGTGAGGCAAATCCATTGACAACCTGCTGAAAAGGACTAGAGGGGGACCTTTTAGGGAATGCCAAGATATGCTTCACCTAGGCTGAGAGCACAGCTTTTCATCTTATTAATTGGTTTGGCTATCTTTTTGGGGTTAGTGTCATACCTTTGAATTTAGCCTGAATAAAGAAGGCAATTAGAGAGAGCAGTCCATGTAAGAGTGACCTTGCAGCCAAAGTGGGAGGACATGAGGGAAAGGATGCCCTAAGTCAGAAAGAGGTGGAAAGAGAGGAGAGCAGTGCTGAAAGTAAAGAGGCAGAATAATTATACAGCCAGGTCCATCACAATTCACTCAGCATAAAGGTGATGTATAGTGATTTTCTGTCCTAATAATTGCTTTGCCTCTCATCTTTGGGTGACTCATGCATGAGGTTCCTGTTTGTCTTATAGGTTACCATCTTCATGCCTTCTCCACCCCAAGTACCAGTTACTGAGGCATAAAGAGGAGAGAAACTACTTCAAAGGAGAGCTGCTGACACCACCGCATTACCTGGAAGTCATCCTGACAGTCTCATATCACACATGCTTCCCTGTTCCTCAGAGAAAGCTCCTTCCATTACTGGCTGTTTTTCAATGAAACTCAGAGCAAGTTGTCTCTGTTTTCCTGAAATTCTTTGTTAATAGTCCTTTTCATTCTTAATCATGCACTGATCACATCTACTTCCCCATTTTGCCCCCTCTTCTCTGACTATCTTAGGATCTGCTCACAAACTATCAGCAAACATATCAGGAAATCTTTTTCCTTTCGGTGCACAGGAAGACTAATCTGCCCAAGACTCCCTATGGATGCTGGGAAATAGGGTCATTACAAGACAAGAGGAGAGAAGGAAAAGAGACGGGAATGGGAGTACCAAACTACTTCTCTTCTGTTCTCCATGAATCAAGATTCCCACCTATGGAATTTTCTGCTGCTCCTACCTGTGAAATTGGATGTTTCCACCTCCAGTGGCCTGGACTCCATCATCTTTGTTCTTTGCCCTCTCTGTTTGCTCCTCAAGCATCCTGACGGTTGCTGTGAATACCTCCTCTCAACACTGCCTCCCTGTCATTGAGGCATTTGTAGAGGAACTTAGGCTGATCTCAAAGTTTCTTCATCCTTTTCTGACCCCAGAGTTGCTCACACAATCACAAATTCCCTCATAACTGATCCCTTTCCTACCACCAAAGTCACCTTTCAGAACTTCCTCCTTTGGACTTTTCGACTGGGACTGAGAAGAGCTGTGGCTGAAGATCCTGCCTTTGCTGTTTCATATCTATGTGCCCATAGCCTAAGTTTTCTGAACCTCAGTTTCCTTTCCTGTAAAATAGGATTAGCCATGTCTATACTAGTGATCTCACAGGAGTGTTATGAGCATTCTATGGCAGAGCATATTCCAAGTACTTTGTCAACCTAGGAATGCCGACTAAGTGTCAGTGTGGTGGTGACATATAGTTGTGTACTCAGAGTAAGGAAAACTGATTGTACATCTGCCCCAGGGCCCTTCCTAGCTGTGTGACCCTGGTCACCTCACTGAACTTCATCTCAGTCTCAGTTTTCTCATCTGTAAAATGAAGCCAATAATAGCCCTGCCTCCCGGAGTTTTATTTCTTCTTGGCAAGGAGGACGTAATGTTTGAAAAGTGTTTTGCACACCTTAAAGAGTGATATAAATGCTAACTAGCTAACCGTCATGTCAGGCATTTTTATTTCTCGTCTTTATTATTTTTCTAAATTTCCCTCTTATCACAGTCTAGTTTTAGATATTCTGGACTTTGGCTTGTATAAATTTTTGGAGACAGTTGAAGGAAATTAGGACCCAAATACTGTGGGGTTTCCCTTGCTCTAGCTGGAAGCTGAAGTTCCAATTCAAATAGGACCTTAAGAAGGATTTAGTAGCTATTATGTCAATAGCAATGACTGTGACTACAGTAACAATAATGTCTGGCATTTACATACTTTTTTGAGGCGATTTGTCACTTTATCCTCACAGGAACTCTGGGTTGTGATGAGAATCTGCTTCAGTGACTTGCCCAGAGTCACATGGCTAGAAAGCAAGTGTCTGAGGCCTAGTTTAAGTCAGTTTTTCCTGAATCCAGAGCAATCCTCTAGTTAAAGCTTTTCTGACTCCTTTAGGGTTTAAAGGCTATAATGTGGCTTACTGAGAAGAGTCCTGGCCTTGGCGTTCTCAAGTTTTCTTCTTGGGATGTGGAAGTGAACAAAGCCGCTGACCTTTAAGAGTTGTGAGAGAACATGGACAAGTCAGTTGACATATCTAGGATCCACTTTCCTTATGTAGAAGGGGGGAAATGGTTTAAATGAACCTCATTTCATCCTAAGCTCTAGGAAATAAAGTATATTCTGATATTTCCTCTGCAGTTAATTAAAGTGCATCATTTCTAATATTAACTAATGTCTCGTCTTGGAGCCCCCACTCCAGTTTTGAAAACATTGTTTGTTACATAAGCTAAAGAAAACTCACCACATGGGTTTTGGTTATCTCTTTCAAAATAAACTGTACTCTTTCCCGAAGAAACTTTGATTTAAATAGAGCAAATTGTTTTACTAACCTCTTAAATTTTTATAAACCTTTACTGTCTAACCTCCTTCCTTCTCTCAACTTCCTGATTACTGTTGAGAATATCATTTTCCTTCTAGGCTCCCAGGATCTCAATCTTCATGTTGTAAAAATAGACTTGGACTCCAGGACTCCAATCCCCAGAATCCTTTGCTCCACTTCCCCAGAATGCTTTGTAATCACACTGAATTCTCGCCTGGGCAAGAACACAAATGATTATTTAAAGGAGTTCTCTGCCTACTGAGGGGTCTTTTGGACTTCCGTTTTGGAGCAGGGGGTGGCTTTTTTCATAATGTAGGTCAGATTGTGTCTAGGCCTCTCTGTGGCCTAGACACGTGTTTTCTTACCTTGTATTTTCTTTAATCCTTAATCTTTAATAAACCTCATAAAAAATATAATACCCCTTGCAGAGAGAAACTCATTTCTACCTGCCTCAGCTTCCCCTAAATTTTAACTGTTACAGTTTTTGGTGACCACTAGATTGGATGAGTACTTCTCAAATTTTTTAGCCTAGATAATGATTTTTTAAAGCCACATTTCTCTAAGATTCTTTTTTAGAAAACCATCTTGATCTGCTCCTGCCTGCAGCCCCCGATCCTGATCTCTCTCTGTCCTCACTGGTCCCGGCCCTGCTCACCCCGGCAGCCTGTTCTGGCTCTTGCTTCCTGCTCCTGGCCTCTCGCCTAGTGCCCAATCTCCCGGCCCTGCCTGCCTGTTTCTGTGCCCCAGACCCACAAGTGAGACCCCATCTGGCTCATTACCCAGATCCTTGGAGCAGGTCGCACAGGACTCATTTCTACCAGCTGGTAACAGGGGTATTGACCACGTGGGTGGATAGGAGAGTAGGAGGGGAGAGAGAAGAAACAGACTTTTTTAAGCAGGAACTTAAAAGCAATGGCTATTTTACAAGGATGTCTTTTAATTCCATTGATCCTTTTATTGACTTCACCTGCGTTCCTTTTAGCTAATGTTAGGGGAAAAACTCTGCCTCTCAGCGCACTAAGAGCCAGGCCTAAAGACACGCGGTCCTGGGTTAAAATCTGGCCTCAGATACTTCCCAGCTGTGGGGCCCTGGATGGGTCCCTTAACCCCCATTGCCTAGCCCTTACCACTCTGCCCTCTCACAATAGACATTTAAATGGATAATTATTTAAAAAAAAATAGACCCAAGGAACTTTAAAGACTGGAGGTTATATAATATTAAGGCATTTCAGACTCCAATGGTTTTTTAAAAAAATCTCTGTATTTCTATTGCATTTTCCTGACTGTTTTGTTTAAGATTTAACTTTGTGATTTAAAATTCATATATCACTGGATTCAATATTATTCTGTCATACTGTTCATTTTAATATGCTGGGTTAACTACTGTTAAATTCTGTTTTTTTCCCCTATAACTGTGCTTAACAAACATTATTGAATAAGCCAGTATATGAAAAAACAACCTTTCTATTTTTGCCTTTGTAAATTGTCACATAGAGGATAGATGGACTTCTTCAGTACTGGTTACAATTGCTATAACAACCTTTGGAAAATTTAATGTGCTAAATATCTCAAATGATTTTAAGTGTTTTTTAAATATGATTTTTGGAATTTTTTTTTAACAATCTCTAGTCATTTTTGCCTGCCCCTACCATGAGGTAAGGCCCATTCTAGGAGCTGAAGTGAAATACAATTATAAACCCCAAACTTCCCACATGTGAATGGAAGTTGGGCAGTTAATCTCAGGGCATTGGTACCCCTAAAAGCCTCCAAAAAAGGAGCACCCCTTTATTTATACTCTTCAGCTCACTACTTAACTTCCACCAGAATGATATATAGATTTCTTGATTATGTTCTTAATCCAAGATGAGTTTTACTTTGTTTAAAAATATGTTTAAATTACCAAGGTTGAAAGATTGCTATATTTGTAAAAAAATTGTGACAAATATCCATCCATACATAGGTTTTTTAAAAAATGCCATACAGCAACTTATGTGAAATATGATAGTGTGTTTGTTTGCTATTGTAATTAATTGGGCTATTGAGAATTTTGGGGATGTTTATATCTACATATTTGTACTACTGTATTTAAAAAAAATGAAAAATTGTTACCTTGTTCAACTCATTTGCTACAGTGGATCATGGCCAGATGAAGAGGAAATGGATCTCATTTTTGGTGAGAAAGCCTTGCATTCTATATTTTCTTAGCTGACACAGAGTGTCAATGATTTTAAGCTATATTTTTGAATTTCTTAAAGACTTTTATTGTTATATTTTTCTTGCATGTGCAATATACTCTTTGGTTTTTTTTCTCTCCTTTTTATATTTGAAGCACATGTCACCAGCATTAAGATTTTCTTTAACTTTTTGATTTTTCTGTACTATAAGTTTAAAATACATTTGCCAATGCATACCCCAAAAAGCTTGTGACTATAAAAATGATGCCACTAATTATTTAAAAAATTATAGGACTTTGCTTAATGATTCTTTCTGATTTCAGGACAAGATATACACACAAGAGCCATTTCACAGAGCCAAAGAAAAGCCAATCCAGGATGGATTGATGCACTTCTAGGCCAATACAAAGGTTTTGAACCTGGTGTGAGACTTGGGGTTGGGACACTTGACTTGTGTTAAGATGTAGGTCTTCCTTGTGTCCAAACTCCCTCTGAAAATACTCACAGACAAGTATCCCTGAAACCCTATAATCTGGTCCCTTCCTTTTCTGTCTTTAATAGTGTGGTACCTTTCTGTAGTCCTGGCTACTGACTGGGTAAATGCATCATTTCTTAGATCATTTTGATTGGGCCCTGATTTTTTCTTTTTACTTGGAATTTTTACATATAAGATTTTGATAGTCTATATTTTCATCCAGAAATTTTTATCTTCTTTTGGATTTTTCTGATATCTTTTAAATTTCTCTTACCAATTGATTTATATACCTCATACTTCAGCCATGCATCCCTAAGTGATCCTGTATTTGTCAATCACCCTCTTAATAGGGGAATGTAAAAAAAAATATTATTATTTAAATTGCAAAGTTTAAATTCTTTTTGAGAAGAATTTTAGGTAAAGAAAGATGATACTTCCTTGAATCCAGAAACTGAACTGTTGGAGAAGACACCATGAAGATGCCTCCAGATCACAAGCTTCACAAAGAAAGAGATCAAGAATGAACTTTGGATGTAGTTGATTGAACATTTATTTGTATGTATACTTTCATGCCAAAGAGGACTGCCCCCTAACTGGCCTTTTGTCAATGTGTCCAACAATTATTGTTTTTTTTTCTCTTATTCTCAAATTACTGTAATATTTAAGTTGATTATGTTTTCATGATCCTTTCTGGGGAAACTTCTCTCCCCAATAACGATCAAATGGGGTGGGGGATGTAAAAATAGACTCGAATCCAGGACTCCAATCCCCAGAATCCTTTGATCCACTTCCCCAGAATACTTTGTAATCACACTGAATTCTCACCTGGGCAAGAACACAAATGATTATTTAAAGGAGTTCTCTACCTACTGAGGGGTCTTTTGGACTTCCATTTTGGTGCAGAGGTGGCTTTTATCATAATGTAGGTGAGGTTGTTTCTAGGTCTCTCTGTGGCCTAGACACATGTTTTCTTACCCTGTATTTTCTTTAATCCTTAAACTTTAATAAACCTCATAAAAATATAATACTCCTTGCAGAGAGAAACTCATTTCTACCTGCCTCAGCTTCCCCTAAATTTTAACTGTTACAACGTCTTTCCTGACTTCTCATTGTCATTCACCCAACATATCCAAATCTGTCATCAAATCTTGCTTCTAACATCACAGCATCATTTTTTCATGTTCTCTTCTCTCCACTCACACAACCATGACCCTACTTTGGGAACTTGCCATCTTTCTTCTTGATTGCTGAAATAAAAACAAAAAAAACCTCTTGTTGGTCAGACTCCTTCAGCACAGCCTCACTTCAATCTGTCCTCCACTCAGTTGCTACAGTGATCTTACTAGAGCACAAATGTGCTCCCAACTCAATAAACTCCAGGGATTTCCTGTATGTGAAGGATCAAGTATAAAGACATTGATAAGGGAGTTAAATAAAGTCCTTCACAGGTTGGCCACATCCTACCTTTTCCATTTCCTTATGCTTTATTATCCTCTGAGTATTCAAACTTCCAGTTTCACTGCCTTTGTTGTTTCTGGAATACCAAACAGGTTGACCCTTTGCCATTCACTATTGGTTAGGAATTATGTTATCTAGTTCTTTTTTTTTTAAAGCAACCTCATTTATATTAGAATTGCTTCTAGCTTTGGACATTCTGTTTTTTAATATAAAACCTTACCTCCCACCTTCAAATCAATACTATGTATTGTTTTCAAAGCAGAAGAAATACAATGACTAGGCAATGGGTCATAAATTACTTGCCCAGGGTGACATAGCTGGAAGTATCTGAGTGCAAATTTGAACCTAGAACCTCCTATACCTATTTCTGGCTCTCAATCCACTGAGGCACTTAGTTGCTCCTCACATCCTGTCCTTTAATACAATATAATCATTGCCATCTTGAAGAATCCTTGGAAGACAAAATAAAAACATCGGCAGTTTTCTAAGTCTCTAATAATTTGTTGGGTAAATGATCTCCACCAATGAAGATTGGAACTCATCCATGCCTTCCTATCTTTTCTGGCTCTAGTCCATGTTCTTCCAAAACACACAAAACAAATCCATGGCATGAATTTATCATTAGTCATTTCCTCTTTTGAGGAAGTCAGGGTTCATGATATTTGGAAACTCTGCTTGCTGTAGCCATCATCCGCACATCTGCACATAAGTAAGAGAACACCAGTGGGAAGGACATAGTGCTAGGAGGAAGCAAGAAGATAAGACGAGTTGGAACTGCAGGGGAGAATCTCTAATTCAGTGCAATTCCATCCTTTGTCTCAGCAAATTGTAAGGTTGAAGAATTGAAGGGCAGGAGACCCTGGAAGAGCTGGTGGAGAGGACAGGTAAGTACCTAGGGAGTTCTCAACCCAGGTTTTAGGAGAAGCTAAATGCAAAAGAACATTGAAAGGAATCTAGAACCCAGGCTAGAACCCAGTGGTTAGGAGGGATTTAAAAAGATTCTGCTGTCAAAGGAATATTCAAGTCTTTAGAGAGGGGCCTTTTTAGTCAGTTCTTTCCCAAGACTCACAGGACAGAACAGATTTGGTCTCAGGAAGATGAAGAGAAAAATTCTTTTGGCTCTGAGCAGAGACTCTCTGGGGCTTGTATTTTCAAAAAGCTCCTTCCTGGCCTTGCGGATGCTGGGCTCCTCTGAAGGGAATATCTTTCATTGGGCAATCCTTAGATACTCCCAAACTCTTGTAGCTCAGGGACAACCTCCAGATTCACCTTGTTTAGTGTGAATAAGAGGAATGGATTGCTGCCCACCTTGGTGATCTTTCTGCCTTTCATTCCTTGGTGCAGACCTCATTGGCTGGCTCTCAAGTGCTGCCAGGCCCTCTCAAATCAGAGTAAAAGTTTTGTACCAGTACAGTGACAAAGATGGCTCATGATGTAGGTAAATCCCTCCCTTCCTCTGGTGATAATCATCTTGATGTTTTCTTGTGCAGATTGGATCTAGTGTGGAAGTGAGAAGTATCTTAGAGGGCGGTGCTCCTGAAATAGACCCAGAAACCCTGTTTGCATGAATTTTCAGGCCATGCAATCTTGTTAGTTCCACTCCTGCTGTGTAGACTGCAGGCCTTTTCTAAACACTGAGAGGGCGAGGAATGGAGGAGAGGAGACATTAGCCGTTGGAGATCACAGAAATTCATGTTCATCTCTTTACTTTCTACTCTTCACATATGATGCTATAAATAGTTTTCAAAGCCCAGTTCAAGCTTTAAGCCTGACTGGAAGCCTGCCTGACTTCCTGGTGACTTGGGGCATTCTGCTGTGATCTCTATTTCTTTTGTCCTTCCAAAGCATCCCCTTCCAGTACAGCGTCACAGAGACAGCTCTAAGATTGCTTCCTTTTTACCGTCTCTCATTTAGTGCATCCATTCTCTCCAGGCAGAGGTGTTCTGTGGAAGATGAGAGGTTGTATTCTCTTGCCCTTTTCCTCATGGCACAGATGAATCCAGGCCTGGGCTCATACTAGGGCCTCAGTAAAACCTCTGTAGAGTTAAAGAATCATAGTGGAATGGGCTAGCTGGTCGAGCCCATTTCTTCCTATTTATTTCCCCCATCTTCCTCCTCCCTGGTCCCCATAGAGTCATAACAGAATGAGGAGGTTCCTGGGAGAAGTCTGTCCACCCTGAACCTTGGGGAGATAGGGCTGAGCTACAAGAAGCTCTGTGCCTGGCCTGCCCCTGGTACAGGGTAAAGGTGAGATTATTGATTGGATCCTTTTCATGGGCAGAATAGGCTAATTCATGTAACCTTTTTTTTAGCCACCTTTACATGAGATTGATAACCCCATTGATGTGGCTAATTCAATCAGTTCCTTCTCAATCATTGATCAATCAAGCAACAAAAATTATTAAGTGGCCTGTATATGCCTAACAGAATTATTCTAGGTATGTTTCATGGAGAAAAATAATTGAGACAGCCCCAATTTTCTAGGGGATACAAGATATAGAAGTAAATGGTAGCAAGAGAAGAGTGCTTTGACCTTGGCAGTCATGGAGGATGCCTCCCTATAAAGCTGTAGGTTCATTGGGTGTTGTTGAGTCCTTTTCAGAAACAATGGTAACACTTATTTGGTTATTATTCCTATAGCATAATAACTGGGGGGTGGATGGGAAATGCATGCATAAGGTGTCTGAAGTGGCAAGATGTCCTTGACAACGAGATCCTGGTATTCTGTAGATGTTTAGATGGGATGTGGCATAATCTAGCCATCTGGGACAGCTAGAAAGAGAAGAATAAATTGAAGATTCACTTACCTATACTTGAACCCATGTTTCATGTGACTTCTTTTCTCTTTTTATAGCACCACAAGTGGCTTCATGGAGTCGCAGGCAACAACAAAGGGAACATTGTCATCCTTTCCCCAGATGGGTACCATTTCCTTCCCACAAGGTCCAATAGGAACACCTGTGCCATTTTATAAATCGAAAGCATACCTGCAGAACTTCCTGAAAGGGGAGCCCAAGGTGCTGGGGGTGAGTTGGAGTCCCCCATTGCTGGGAGAGCTGATTCATATGTTTCTGGTTGGGGGGAACTTACAACATTGTAGGTTTGGGAGTCAGATGAAATTGGTTTTGCTTTTGTATCTTTGTATCTACAGAGCTTATTCCAGTGCCTGGCAAAGAATAAATACTTAATTTTGTCAAATTATTACCTTACCTCAGTTTCCTCATTTGTAAAATTGATTGGAGAAGGAAATAATAAATCACTCTAAAACTTTTGCCATGACAACCCCAAAAGAAATCAGAGTTCAGCATGAACCAAAAAATGACTGAATGGCAACATGTCAGTTAGTATGAACCCTTTTATTATATAAGGGTTATATAAGGAAAGCATTTGTGAAAGGCAGATGAATCTTTGACTCCATTTCTAGAGAGAAGTGAATAAATCTTCTCTATGCTCATGAATATTTCTTTCCCTTCTAGACTGTCCAGATCATGATCGCCCTGATGAACTTTGCCTTGGGAATGATTATCATTTTGCTTCCTTCAAGAAATTACATATATGAAAATTTTATTCTTAACACTGGCTACATATTCTGGGGAACAGCATTTGTGAGTAGAAGTAGTGAAACTAATTCTGAAATGTGGAATTTTTCCCTTCATTCCTTTGAGACTGGTGGGAATCTAGATGTCTACAACATGTCCTTCATGCCCAGGGTTTCTCGTTTGTAATTTTCCAGAGTTTAGGTGGGAAAGGGTTGCTTTTGCAGCATATATTGTATAGTATATGTAATATATAAATGTGGCAATATGTGATATACATGATAATACAATATATTATGCATATTAAAATATATATTACTATATATAGTTTTCAGAATAATAGATAATTAGATGGATAGATAGATGAATAGATAGATAAATGGATGGATGGATAGACAGATAGATAGGTGGATGAATGGATGGTTGGATGGATGGATGAATGGATGGATGGATGGATAGATAGATCGACAGATAAATAGATATACAGACAGATAGATAGTATCCAAGCATGTGACAAGGCTAGCCTAGGTTTTCTTTGATCAACAATTCAAAGTTGAATACAATTAGAAAGGCAGGGATGAGACAAATTATTGTCCATTTCATCTCACTTTTTGAGCTCAAACCCACAACGTGACTTACTGAAGGGCTCAGAGCTACTGAGTGCTGAGGTAGAATCCATACCTTCATTTTTCTAGAACAAAGGCAATTCTATCTGCCATGTCAGTATAAGAATATTTGGAAAGAAATAAGCTTTCATTATATATGGATTAACGATTTTGATGGCTTGCAGTATTACAGATTTCAAAATCATCTAACCACAAGGCCCTCTAAGTCAGATAGTACTTGTATTATCATTTCTATTTTGTAACAGAGGAAGCTGAAATTCAGTTATTGCTGGTGACTGAATTTAAAATAATTAAGATAGTCAATAGAGCAGCTCATTAGCAATGCATATCCCTTCAAAAATGATACAGAAGGGGTCACCTGGGTGGCTCAGTGCATTGAGAGCTAGGCCTAGAGACGAGAGGTCCTATGTTCAAATCTGGCCTCAGACACTTCCTAGCTGTGTGTCCCTGGGCAAGTCACTTATCCCCCATTGCCTAGACTTTATGACTCTTCTGCCTTGGAACCAATACTTCGTATTGATTTTAAGATGGAATGTAAGGATTTTTAAAAAAAATGATACATACCTTGGAATCCTTTTCTGAAAACAAAACAAAACAAAAAACAACCTTTTTGTCTCCTGATTGAGAGATTGACCATTCTTGTCCCCCTGAGCTGGTTCACAAACCAAACCTACTATTACGTTGAACGGCCAGGGTTTCCCAGAGGAGTATCCATGTGGTTATCAAAAAGTCTGCAGAGTCCTCGACATCACCCACTTTCAAGGGTGGATTCGCCCTCATGATCTGGAACTGGATCTCTCGAGTCCTAATTAAGTTCCTCCCTGATTCTGCAAAATAACTCACTATTGGTTCCTATGGGGGAAACATTGATCAAATAAGAAAAGAAAAGCAATAATCCTACTTTTAAAAAATTCAGAGTAAGACCAGGAACAATCATAGCATTTACTCAGGAGATGAAATCATCAAAATGTAACAGTCCAGCCATAAACTTGTGCCACTATTCATTGGAGAGAGTGAGCATACCCTTATGGAAACCTCGCAGAAAGCCACATGTGGGACAATTCAACTCTATATTATTGCTGATGGTATTTTTATTCTCTTCAAGAAACAGTCTGTAGCATGCATCACCTGTTGGGCGAAAGAACTCTGCCATCACCTCTCCTTGTCATCTTTGCAGCTCTTTGGCTATGGAAGCCTATTCTCCCATTTTGCACCATGGAAGTGATTTTGAGCTCTTTCTCCTATGGCTACCCTGATTAGGAGACTAAGAAATTTTTTCTTAAAAATAAAACAAAACTTTATCAATCTAACTCATGGAAACGCAGATGGAAATTGCTCTTTTCTGTTCCTTTTCTTTCTTGAGAACTATGAAACTCTCTTGGAATCCAGGCAACCTTATAACATTTCCTTCAAACAGGAGGTAGACAGCAATAGATGACAATAAGCTTCAAAACAGAGAAAATTGTCCTTTTTCCAATGATCTTTCCCCAAAGCAATGTCTCTTTCAATGAGCATCTGTAGAATATTTATGCCTTCAGACTCCATCTAAAGCATTGACTTTTATCTTCTTTCCATCAATCAGCAGACCATTCTTAATGAACTTTCATATGCCAGTTATTTTGTGTAATGCTAGAGATACAAAAAGAGACAGAAGATAGTTCCTGCACTCAAAGAGTTTATAGTCTAATGGGGAAGCTAACACATAAAATGAAGATGAAAATTGGGAATGTGGGGAAAAGATGCTCATTATGGGGTCTTGATGAAAAGCTATAGCTAAGTAAGAAAGGATGATCTTGGAGGAGTTCTCATGCCCACCCTCTGCAATCAAAGGATGGAAAGGATCTTGGAAACAAGGTGTACTGAAAAGGTGTGGAATTCATAGTTGATGCCATCAAACAAAAAATGTTCTGTTCACTTTTTTCTGTAATTGCAAACAGTTTTCAGTCAGAATCCCTTTTTAGGCAGACTCTATGTCTGCTTTTTCTTCCATCCTCTCTCTTCCTTTATCTATATCTCTGACCATATCTTTCTTCTCATTTCCTCTCTCCTATAGATTCTTTTGCTTCAAGTTAGACTTTATTAGCAATTAGTGACTCGATGATCTGATTAAAGATTCTTTTTTAAAAAGTATTTCATTATTTTATTTTATTTGGTCAATTTCAAACATTATTCCTTGGTTACAAAAATCATTTTCTATTCCTCCCTCCCCTTCCCCCACCCCTCCCATAGTCAACGCACCATTCTACTAGGTATTACATATGCCCTTGTTCAGAACCCATTTCCATATTGTTGGTGTTTGCATTAGGATGTTCATTTAGAGTCTACCTCCTGTAAGGATAATTTTAGTGTTTTGACTTAATATCTAAATAATTGGTCACTATGGGAAATTCCCAAATATAAATATATCCAAATCAGCTGGGTATTATGGGGATTTTAATTAATAAAGAGAGAAGGATTTAAGGGAAGGAGAGAGAGAGAGAGAGAGAGAGAGAGAGAGAGAGAGAGAGAGAGAGAGAGAGAGAGAGAGAGTTAATTTTAACTGCTTTGGCTCAACTGAGCCAAGAAGTGTAAAATGGAGATTTGAACTCTGGACTCTCCAAACCCCAAGAGTCTTTGCTAGCTCCCAGAATGTCCTCTAATCCCACTGAATTCTCAACCGGGCTGAGAGCAAATTATTATTTGCTCTCAACCGGGCTGAGAGCAAATTATTATTTAAATGTTCTCCACCTCAGGTGGGGTCTCTTTTCTTTTTCCGGTTGCAACTTCCAAGCAGAAGCATCTCTTTTCATAATGTCTAGGCCTCATTGGGCCTAGACACATGCTTTCTTATTCTGTATTTTCTTTAATCCTTATCCTTTAATAAACCTCTAAAAATATAATATTCCTTGCACATAGAAAAACTAATTTCTACCCTGCCTCAGTTTCCCTAAATTTAAACTATTATAGTTTTGGCAAAACAGTCTTTCTATTTTTGCCTTTGCAAATTGTCACATAGAGGATAGATGGACTTCATCAGAACTGGTTATAATTGCTATAACTACCTTTGGAAAATTTAATGTGCTAAATATCTCAAATTGATTTTAAGGGTTTTTTAAACATGATTCTTAGAATATTTTTTTTACAATCTCTGGTCATTTTTGCCTGCCCCTACCATGAGGTAAGGTCCATTCTAGTAGCTGAAGTGAAATACATTTTATAACCCCCAACCTTCCCACATTTCTAAATATGTGAATGGAAGTTGGGGAAGTTAATCTCAGGGCATGTATCCCTCAAAAAGCCTCCAAAAAAAGGAGCATCCCTCATTTATAACTCTTCAGCTCACTACTTTACTTCCACCAGAATGATATATAGATTTCTTCATTATGTTCTTAATCCAAGATGAGTTTTACTTTGTTTAAAAATATGTTTAAATTACCAAGGTTGAAAGATTGCTATATTTTAAAAAACTGTGACAAATATCCATCTATTCATAGGCTTTTAAAAATGCAATACAGCAACTTATGTGAAATATTACAGTGTGTTTGTTTGCTATTGTAATTAATTGAGCTATTGAGAATTTTGGGGATTTTGATAACTACATTTTTGTACTACTATTCTTTAACAATGAAAAATGTTACCTTGCTCAATTCATTTGCTTATACTCACAGTTGATCATGGCCAGATATGAAGAGAAATGAATCTCATTTTTGGTGAGAAACCTTGTATTCTATATTTCCTTAGCTGACACAGAGTGTCAGAAATATAGATATATTTTTGAAGTTTTAAAAACTCTTTTATTATTATATTTTTCTTGCATGTGCAAAACACTATTTCAGTTTATTTAAATTATTTTTCTCTCTTTTTTATATTTGAAGCACATGTCACTAGCATTAAGATTTTCTTTAACTTTTTGATTTTTCAGTACTATAAGTTTAAAATACATTTGCTAATGCATGCCCCAAAAGCTTGGGATTATAAAAATGATGCCACTAATTATTTAAAAAATATGGAACCTTGCTTAGTGATTCTGTCTGATTCCAGGACAAGATATACACAAAAGAGCCATTGCACAAGGCCAAAGAAAACCCAATCCAGGGTGGTTTGATGCACTTCTAGGCCAATGCAAAGGTTTTGAACCTAGTATGAAGGCTTGAGGTTACTGTGTTTAACTTTCTTAGACATAGGCTTTCCTTGTGTCCACACTCACTCTGAAAATACTCACAGAAGAGTATTCCCCACACCTTGGCTCCTATAATCTGGTCCCCTTTTCTGCCTTTCATAATGTGGTACCTTTCTGTAGTCCTGGCTACTGACTGGTTAAATGCCTCATTGCTTAGATCATTTTAATTGGGCCCTGATTCAAGGACCTGTTATAGATTTATTTTTCTTTTACTTGGAGTTTTTACACATAAGACTTTGATACTCTATATTTTCATCCAGTATTTTCTTTTTTATTTCGATTTTTCTGATATCTTTTTAATTTCTCTTGCCAATTGATTCATATACCTCATACCTCAGCTATGCATTCCTAAGTGATCCTGTATTTGTCAATCACCCTCTTAACAGGGGAATGTAAAAATATCATTATTTTAAATTGCAAAGTTTAAATTCATTTTGAGAAGAATTTTAGGTAAAGAAAGATGATACTTCCTTGAATCCAGAAACTGAACTGTTGGAGAAGACACCATGAAGATGCCTCCAGATAACAAGCTTCACAAAGAAAGAGATCAAGAATGAACTTTGGATGTAGTTGATTGAACATTTATTTGTATGTATACTTTCATGCCAAAGGGGACTGCCCCCTAATTGGCTTTTTGTCAGTGCGTCCAGCAATTATTGGTTTGGTTTTTTTTTCCTCTTATCCTCAAATTATTGTAATCTTTAAATTGATTATGTTTTAATGATCTTTTGGGGAAGTCCTTCTTCCCAGAGGATCAAACGAGGGAATGTAAAAATAGAGATTTGAACTCTGGACTCCAAACCCCAGGAGTCCTTGCTAGCTCCCATAATGCCCTCTAATCTCACTGAATTCTCACCTGAGCCAAGAGAAAACT
This sequence comes from Monodelphis domestica, assembly GCF_027887165.1. Classification (NCBI taxonomy): domain Eukaryota; kingdom Metazoa; phylum Chordata; class Mammalia; order Didelphimorphia; family Didelphidae; genus Monodelphis; species Monodelphis domestica. The sequence goes on along the minus strand of NC_077232.1, from coordinate 16,086,160 downwards.
ATTATTTAAAGGGTCTCTACCTAGGGTGGGGTCTCTTTTCTTTTCTCGTTTGCTGCTTCCAAGCAGAAGCATCTCTTTTCATAATGTAGGTGAAGCTATCTAGGCCTCATTGGGCCTAGACACGGGCTTTCTTATTCTATATTTTCTTTAATCCTTAACCTTTAATAAACCTCTAAAAATATAATATTCCTTGCAGAGAGAAACCAATTTCTATCCTGCCTCAGTTTCCCTAAATTTTAACTCTTACAGAAGTAGTTAAAGGCCTTGGCCAAAATAGCCTCCCTGACTCTAAGGGAAAGAGGAATCAGTCTTATAACTCACCATGAGACCGTCTCCAAGCTGGGTTCCAGTCCTCCACTGAAAACTAATTCCTGAACTGAGATCAGAATCTAATTCCCTCTGAACTCAATTGCTCAACTGACTTTTTTACCCCTCCCTTTTAAAGAAATTTTCTTTTATGTCATCTCCCCTAAATTTTCATGTCTACCAATCATAGTAGACACTTTTTTCCAGGACTGCCCATTCTTAGTTCTCATCTCCTTTGGTTCTCACCTTCTCTGGTTAGATTATATCTTCTGAGTACTTCACACCTCTTTGTTAAGCTTGCCTTTTGTAATTTGCTTCACCTTTTTGTGATTAATTTAATTTTTACAGGGACTTAACACCTTTTTGCATTAGATCTAAAAACAGACCTATCTTAATGTTCTAGCTTTACTATAAGGAAGGTATGAGTTAGGGACTTTCATTGTTCAATCAGGAGTTTACAACTTTATCTTCCCCTAAGGCACTGTTTGAGTAGGGTGGAATAATTTTAAAAATTCTCAATAAATTCCGGATTCTGGTTAAACCAAGTATCTCCATTGTTACAATAAGGGGATAGCTAAACCAAATCTTCTAAAGTATAGTCCAAGTAGCTTTTAAGATTCACACTCCTCAGCTATATCCCCTTGACCCATTTAATCAAGCAATTGCTTTACTTCTGTTTTTCTGCTCCCACAGTTTTTCCTCTGAATGTGGATAGTGTTCTTTCTCATAGATCTCTACAAGTTGTTCAGAATCACTGCAATGCCACTAATGAAGAAGTCCTTGTACCACAGTGTACAGGACTCTGTGTACATTGTTCTCCTGGTTCTGCTCCTTTCCCTCTGCATCAATTCCTGAAGGTTGTTCTAGTTCCCATGGAATTCTTCCACTTTATTATTCCTTTGAGCACAATAGTATTCCATCACCAACATATACCACAATTTGTTCAGCCATTCTCCAATCGAAGGGCATCCCCTCATTTTCCATTTTTTTTTGCCACCACAAAGAGTGCAGCTATGAATATTCTTGTACATGTCTTTTTCCTTATGATCTCTTTGGGGTAGAAACCCAGCAGTGCTTTGGCTGGATCAAAGGCCAGACAGTCTTTTATCACCCTTTGGGCATAGTTCCAAATTGCCCTCCATAATGGTTGGATCAATTCACAACTCCACCAGCAATGAATTAATGTCCTGACTTTGCCACATCCTCTCCAGCATTCATTGTTTTCCATTGCTGTCATGTTATCCAATCTACTATGTGTGAGGTGGTACCTCAGAGTTGTTTTGATTTGTATCTCTCGGATTATAAGGGATTTAGAACACTTTTCATGTGCTTATTAATAGTTTTGATGTCTTTGAATGAAAATTGCCTATTCATGTCCCTTACCCATTTATCAATTGGAGAATGGCTTGATTTTTGTGTACATTTGATTTAGCTCTTTATAAATTTGAGTAATTAGACATTTGTCAGAGGTTTTTGTTGTGAAGATTGTTGCCCAATTTCTTATTTCCCTTCTATTTTTGGCTACATTGGTGTTGTTTGTACAAAACCTTTTTGATTTGATGTAATCAAAATTATTTATTTTACATTTTGTGACTCTTTCTATGTCTTGCTTGGTTTTAAAATCTTTCCTTTTCCAAAGGTCTGACATGTATACTATTCTGTGTACACATAATTTACTTATAGTTTCCTTCTTTATGTTCAAGTCATTCAACCATTCTGAGTTTATCTTGGTGTAGAGTGTGAGGTGTTATTCCAAACCTAATCTCTCCCACACTGTCTTCCAATTTTCCCAGCAGTTTTTATCAAATAATGGATTTTAGTCCCAAAAGCTGAGATCTTTGGGCTTTTCATAGACTGTCTTGCTGAGGTCACTTACCCCAAGTCTATTCCATTGATCCTCCTTTCTGTCTCTTAGCCAGTGCCATATTGCTTTGATGACCACTACTTTAGAGTATAGTTTGAGCTATGGTACTGCAAGGCCACCTTCCTTTGCATTTTTTTCTTGATTTCCCTGGATATCCTTGATCTTTTGTTCTTCCAAATGAACTTGGTTATGTTTTTTTTTTTTCTAATTCAGTAAAAAAGGTTTTTGGTAGTTCGATGAGTATGGCACTAAATAAATAAATATGTTTGGCTAGTGTAAGGATAATTTAGGGTTGTGACCTAATCTAAATTTAATTTTTGGTCACCAGGTGATATCCCAAATAAAAATACCCAAGTCAGTTTGGAAATATATGATGGTTTAATCAATATATAGGGAAGAAATCAAGGAGAAGAGAGAGGGAGAGGGTGTAGGATTTCTCCTGCCTAGTCTGTGCCAGGGGGAGTTCAGAATCCTTTGCCACAAGATTTCTGAAGATTAGAGGCTTCTAAGTGGATAGTGTTTGGAAGGTAAAAGAGAAAGAATCAGCCTAAGCTCTGAGAGATATCAGAGAAGACGCCTCACTGATCTAGGTTAGTAGGCTTCCTCCAGTATGGTATCAAGGAAAACTCACCTCTAAAAACAGGACAATTGCAGCTACCACACCAAGATGCCAACACGTTCAGTCAGCTGCCACCAGACACCTCTCTGCCATCCAGGAGGTGCAAGATAAGAAGTGATGCGAAATACATAGATGGTTTTACATCACTTTCTGGCATCTCACATGTACCATGGATATCTTAGGCTTGACTTAGACAGCCCAGGGATCTGTCAGTTGTTTTTGAGTTTTCATTTGCTAGCACATGTCTGTCAAAAGCCATCCTCCTAAATACTTAATCCTTAAATATGGGTGTAGATATTTCTGATTTTGTTAGACTAAGTTCAGTGGAATAATCTAAAGTTCACAATTTCCTGATTTTTTTGTTAGACTAAGTAGGGTGGAGTAATCTAAAATTCACAGTAGGATGATCATTTTTATTATGTTAGTTTGTCCTACCCATGTGCAGTTAATGTTTTTCCAGTTGTTTAGATCTAGTTTAGATCTAGTTCCACTGTGTGGAAAGTGTTTAGTAGTTGTGTTCATATTGTTCGTGTGTTTGTCTAGGCATACAGATTACTAAGTATTTTATATGGTCTAGGGTGATTTTAAATGGAATTTCTGTTCCTAATTCTTGTTGCTGAGATGTGTTGGAGATATATAGAAATGATGATGACATGTGGGTTTATTTTGTATCCTGCAAGTTTGCTTAAGTTGTTGGTTATTTCCACTAGCTTTTTGGTTGATTCTCTAAGATTCTTTAAGTAGACCATCATATCATTCACAAAGAGTGATAGCTTCGTCTCCTCATTGCCAATTTTAATACCTTGAATTTCTTTTTCTTCTCTAATTGCTACTGCTAGTGTTTCTAGTACAATGTTAAATGATAGTGGTGATAACAGGCATTCTTATTTAACTCCTGATCTTATTGGGAATGCATCTACTTTATCTCTATTGCAGATGATGTTAGCTGTTGGTTTGAGATAAATACTGTTTAAAATTTTTAGGAAAAACCCTTCTATTCCTATACTTTCTAGTGTTTTCAATAGGAATGGGTGTTGTATTTTGTCAAAGACTTTTTCTGTGTTTATTGAGATACTCATGTGGTTTTGGTTTGTTTGCTTGTTGATATGGTCAATTATGTGGATGATATTCCTAATATTGAACCATCCTTGCATTCCTAGTATAAATCCCTCCTGATCATAGTGAATAACCCTCGTGATGACTTGTTGGAGTCTTTTTGGAAGTATCGTATTTAAGGTTTTTGCATCTATGTTCATTAAGGATATTGGTCTGTAGTTTTCTTTTTCCATTTTTGACCTGCCTGGCTTTGGAATCAGTACCATATTTGTGTCATAAAAGGAATTTGGTAGAACTCCTTCTTTGCTTATTATGTCAAATAGTTTGTATAGTATTGGAATTAGCTCTTCTCTGAATGTTTGATAGAATTCACTTGAGAATCCATCAGACCCTGGGGGGGGGGGTTCTTAGGGAGTTCTTTGATGGCTTGTTCAATTTCTTTTTCTGATATGGGATTATTTAAGAATTCTATTTCTTTTGCTGTTAATCTAGGCAATTTATATTTTTGTAAATATTTACCCATATCACCTAATTGGCATATTTATTGCCATATAATTGGGAAAAATAGTTTTTAATGATTTCCTTAATTTCCTCTTCATTGGAGGTGAGGTCTCCCTTTTCATCTATGATACTGTTAATTTGTTTTTCTCCTTTCCTTTTTAAAATTAGATTGACCAATACTTTGTCTAGTTAGCTTGTTTTTTCTAAATACCAGCTTCTAGTATTATTTATTAGTTCAGTTGTTCTTTCACTTTCGATTGTATTAATTTCTCCCTTAGTTTTTAGGATCTCTAATTTAGTTTTCTACTGGGGATTTTAAATTTGTTCACTTTCAAGTTTTTTATTTTTTTGATTTGCATGTCCAATTCCTTGACCTCTGCCCTCCCTAATTTGTTAATATATGAACTCCAGGATATAAATTTTTGCCTGAGTACTGCTTTTTCTGCATCCCATAGATTTTGAAAGGATCTCATTATTGTCATTTTCTTCAATGAAATTATTATTGTTTCTATGATTTCTTCTCTAATCGATTTTGGAGAATCATATTATTTAATTTCCAATTAATTTTTGATTTGGCTCTCCATGTACTCTTACTGATAATTATTTTTATTGTGTTATGATCTGAAAAGATTGCATTTATTATTTCTGCTTTTCTGCATTTGTTTGCCATGTTTATATGACCTAGTACATGGTCAATCTTTGTGAATGTACCATCTGCTGCTCAAAAGAAGGTTTATTCCTTTTTGTCCCTATTTATTTTACTCCATATACCTATTATCTGTAATTTTTCTAAGATTTCATTCACATCTTTTACCTCTTTCTTATTTATGTTTTGATTTGATTTATCTAAATTTGATAGTGGTAGGTTCAGGTCTCCCACTAGTATAGTTTTACTATCTGTTTCCTCCTTCAATTCCACTAGTTTCTCCTTTAGAAAGTTGGATGCTATACCATTTAGTGCATTCATGTTGATTACTGATATTTCCTCATTGTCTAGATTCCCTTTTATCAGGATGTCTTTACCTTCCCTATTCCTTCTAATCAGATCTATTGTTACTTTGGCATATCATCATTGCAACTTTTGCCTTCTTTCTATCAGTTGAGGCCCAATAGGTTTTGCTCCAACCTTTAATTCTAACCTTGTGAGTATCTTCCAACATCAGGTATGTTACTTGTAGACAACATATGGTAGGATTTTGGGTTCTAAGCCACTCTTCTATTTGTTTTTGTTTTATGGGTGAGTTCATCCCATTCACATTCAAAGTTGTGATTGTCACTCATGCATTCCCTAGCATATTGATATCCTCTCCTAGTTCTGTCCTTTCTTCTTTTGATATATCCTTATAAACCAGTGATTTACTTTTAATCAATCCCCCTAATCCCCTCCCTTAATATGCTTCACTTTCCAGCCCCTCCCTTTTTGTTCCCTTCCTGTTTTTTTAGAGTCTGATAAGTTTCCTTGCCCCTCTCTTTCCCTCCCTTTTTATACCACCTCCCCCTAAAACCCTTAGTTTTCCCTTCTCACTTACCCTGTAGGAATAAGATAGAATTCAAGACCCCAGTGGATCTGGATGCTCTTCCCTCTTAGAAATGATTTCACTGAGAGTAAGGTTTATGTATTACCTATTAGCACTCTCTTCTTCTCCTTCTTATATGAGTATTCTTCTCCTCCCCTTCCCATGGGTACCTTTGTGTGATAAAGATTATGCTATTTATTTTATTTCTTCAAGTATTTCTTGGTGCCATCTTTGATTCCCCCCTTCCTTTTTCTTTTTTTGCATATCATCTTATAGCCCTTAATGCCCCAATCTCTTCCTGTGAATGATTCTTCTAAATATTATAACAATGAATACATTTTTGAGAGTTACAAGTAAAACTTTCCCTATATATTAATACATATAATTCAATCTAATTGTTGGCCTCTTCTTTAAGAGAGTTTGAATACAGAAAAAAACAATTTTCCCTTTTCCTTCTCTTTCTTATTTACCTTTTCATGTTTCTTTTGATCTATGTATTTAGATATCAAACTTTCCAATTAGTTCTAGTCTTTTCTTTACAAATATTTGGAAATCTTCTATTTTGTTGGATGTCCATACTTTCCCATAGAAGTATATAGTTAGTTTTGATGAATAGATGATTCTTGGTTGAAGATACAATTCTCTTGCCTTTCTGAATATCATGTTCCAGGCCTTGCTGTCCTTTAGTGTGGAAGCTGCCAGGTCTTGTGTGATCCTGATTGGGGCTCCTTGGTATGTGAATTGTCTCTTTTTGGCTTCTTGTAGAATTTTCTCTTTAGCTTGAAAGCTCTTAAATTTGGCAATTACTTTCCTGGGAGTTGTCTTTTGAGGATTTAGCATAGAGGGTATTCTATGAACTCTTTCCATGTCTATTTTGCCCCCTTGTTCAAAAACATCAGGGTAGTTTTCTTGGATGATTTCTTGTAGTATGATGTCAATATTTCTATTTATTTCTGGATTTTCAGGTAGACCAATGATTCTCAAATTGTCTCATTGTGATTTGTTTTCCTGATTTGTCATCTTGTCAGAGAGATATTTTATGTTTTCTTCTATTTTGTCAGACTTTTGACTTCGCTTTATTAATTGTTACTGTTTTGCAAGATCATTGGTTTCCAGTTGCCCAATTTTGGTCCTTAAGGCCTGGTTTTCTGTTATGAATTTTTTGGTTTTTTGCTTTAATCTTTTGATATTCTGCTATAATCTTTAGAATTTCCTTCTCGGTTAGGTCTATCCTGCTTTTAGTGGCTTCCAGCTGTTTTTCCAATTGGGAGTTCTTGACCTTTAAACTTTTTGAACTATTTCCCACTTTTCTTGGCAGAAGGCTTCCATCTTTTTGATAACTTCCAATTTAAATGCTTCAAGAGCTTGTGGACAATTTCCATTTTCAGAAGGTTTTGACTTTGCTTGAATTTCCTCTATAGCCTGGGTTTTTCCTCTGTAAAAATATTTGAGGATCAATCCCTTCTTCCTGTTTTTCTTGGAGGGTATTTCTTGCTCCTGGGAACAATTTGCCATTACTGTGGAGGTTTTTGCTTCCCTTTTTAGTTAGAAATCTGAGTGAGATGGGCAGGCTCTCTGTGTATGTAGTTAAGGAACATGGATTTTGCCTGAGGCAAGCTCTTTAATATCAGCAGCCTCCACTGTTTGCTGCCCTTCTCTGTGGCACCTTCCTTAGAGCACCCAAGGTCTGTGCTCCCAAGCCCGCCAGTGTTTCAGTTGTAGTTGCTCCTAGGATTAGGTCTTTGGTAATCTTTGTCAGCTCCCAAGAACCTGGAAGTGCCCCTTACACACTTTAGAGGTGCCCTTTGCTCTAATTGTCTAATCCCTTGTTGATTCTGGCCTGTACTGACACTGATTTTGGCTCCGTAGATGGGATGGGGTAGGGTAGGGTAGGGTAGATCACCTCATGTTTGGATGGGAGTTTTTTCACCCCCTTATAGTGTGGAAATGCCCAAATCCCATGTACCTTAAATGCTGCGCCCTACTGTAGAGTCTCTTTATTCTCATGAATTTGTTTTTTTTGGCCTTTTGAGGTAGTCTCAGTGGGTGCTGAGGAGAGGAAGAGTCCTGAGTCTAGACTGGTACCATGCTTACCCAGAAATCTTGATTAAAGATTCTAAAAAATCCACTCTTCTTCCAAGAAAAGCACTCATAGAGTCTTCCGACATTCCCCAAATCAGTTTCTCAGCCAGAAAACAGCTATATGTAAAGGAATTAATGAGCCATGATGCACCACAATACCATGCTCTCAAGTAGTGCCATACTTTTGGGCAAGTCATTTCAGAATATTTATTATAGGAGCAGTTTTCCCTCATTTCAATGATTTCAGAATCAAATTGTACATGTGGAGACACATGAAGGAAAATGCACAGAGAAGCAAATACATGCACATACACACAGACTTATAATATGTTTATGTATATAATATAAACATTGATGGATTCCTACACATGGAAATGCCTCGCTTCTTCTCAAACTTTTAATTAAGGAGAAGCAATAGGACACTAGTCTGTTTTCATTTTTGACATGGTTACTGGAATTCAAATTCTCCCATTGAAAGAAGGCAGGCTTGAATATTACCACTTGTCCAAATATTTAGGAGGCACCCAGATGGAACCCTCAGAGACAAGTTCTGAAGGATGGGAGAGGCAAGTAGTGAGTGGCTGGGCAAGCGTGAGCCCTGTAGGCACTGAAAAAAAGGTTTTAAGTCACTGATATATTGTGTTTTCTGTCCACAGTTTCTTGTCTCTGGCTCCCTCGCCATTGCTGCAGAAAATAAAACCACAAATACTCTGGTGGGTGATATTCTTTCTTTCTTCATAGCTCATGGAGAAGAAATTTCTGATCTCTTTTATTTCCTCTGGAAGGGGAAGGGAAAAACAGAAGGTTTCTTAAGAGAGAGCTTCAGATCCCCAAGCTGTGCTATAGAATGTTTGATTGACCAATGCTATATGGCTGAACTAGCAACCTGGGGTCACAGAGGGTATGGATCACTATTTGCTGCGGCATCATTGTTCCAACTGCTGCCTGGTAAAGCTAGTAGCCATACCAGGAGAAACAATAAGAGTCATCCTGACTTTTCAGCCCCCTCAATGTCCTCAATTATCTTAAAGAAAACCAAGGATCCCCAAACAGATGCTGCATTAATGAGAATGTGAAGCACTCAGGAATTAATCAGTTTTGGAATTATTCTTTGTATCTAGAGAGGCTTACATGATCTCTAGCACATAGCAGTTGTTCTTATTTTAATTGTAAAATTTATTTATTTAATAATTTTAGAATATTTTCTGATGGTTACATGATTCATGTTCTATCCTTTTCTTTCCTTCCTCTTTGCCTCTCTCATCCCTCCCGTTCCCCCCCTCCCACCCGTAGCGAACACACAATTCCACTCGGTTTTACTTGTGTCATTGATCAAGACCCATTTCCATATTATTGATCATCATACAGTTGTTCTATAGGTGTATCTTCTCTTGTTGGATACACAAATGGGTCTAACATGACTGGACACATAGTAGTAACCCCATGGGTTAATGCCTTGATTGGTTAATGAATTCTTCCTTGTTTTCAGGTCCAAAGTAGCCTAGCAATGAACACTGTCAGTGCAGTGGCAGCTGGGCTGGGAATCATCATTTTATCAATCAACTTGGCAATGAATGATTCATCCTATTATTCTTGTATCCATGAAAGTCCCCATGAAACCTGTGTTTGCGGTTTGGCTGTGTTGCTGGTGAGTACTTCCAAGAGGTGGCCTCTTATGACTGTGGATGTTTGAAATGGCCAATCTGTACAGGCCAGAGCAGAGACACCCAAGGGTCCTGAGGAGGTCTGAACCTTTGAGGAAGGACAAATAACTTGAGTTGGGAAACAAGAGGAAATTCCTTCATATTTCTGGATCTTCCTATGTTCTGGTTAAGAAATGCAAATGCTTAGAATTCCAAAGCATGGGAGGGAATTAACATTTTCATTCAGTCCTATTCATTCCCATTCAATTCAAGTCAACCAAAGAGTGTCTGGGTATTCACTTATCACTGTTTTGTGGCAATATGCTCTGCAGAGGTGATTCAGAGATAAGTTTTGAAATGCCAGAGTTCTTGCTTTCAAGGAACTCTCTGTCTCATTTGTTCTTTGGGGAAGGACAAGGATGGGAAATGATATTTGTGAAAAAAGCTTTATAAAATGCTTGAGGGGAGACATCCCATTTTTGAAGATTGGAGAGAGGTGAGATAAGGGAGTCTTTAAGGATAGAATTCCAGCTGAGAAGAGCTTTGGAGGAGGAAAATAACCAGCAGATCAACATGAGCCTCTTCCTGGTCTTTAGTTGATGTGGGCAAAGCCAATTAGGAAGAGAGAGAGCAGGCCAAGATTGGGAGGTAAAGATTATGAAAGGGTCACTACCCCTCCCTGAACACCCCATACACCCCTGTTTAAGATTATGAAGTTATAAATGCACAACTAGGATTGGGATTCTTACTGTAGACTGCAGGGAGCATTGTGGGATGGGGGAATACCCGAAACTAACTAATAAATATCCCAGAGTTATCAAATCTGTATGTGAAATGGAAACAGTAATTAAACTCTGGACAGAACCCTCTAGAGGGTTTAGATTTTCCTTTATCAATCAGAATTGTGCTGAGCATCCAGGATGTATCTCGATGGATGCGAGCCTAGTTGGTATATTATCTAGAGCAAAAAAGAAGGAAATGAGTATAGTGAAAGGCAGACCAATTTGCATTTCTGAAACTTGGTTTGCTAACTGAAAAATAGAGACAGTCATCCTTTCATGATGCCTCACATGGGATTGTTATCTGGGACATGTTTTATGGATCTTCATGTATTTAAATGTGATATTATTATTGATCAAAGTAATAACAATAACTAATTTATATTATGCTTTAAAGTTGGATAGGAACTTGATATATGTTTTAAGTTTTGTCTCCAGATAACCACTTAATCTTGCCATTTTTTTACCGAGTGGTTAGAAGTGGGGCCTTGTGTCCTTCTCTCACCCTTCTCTGTGCCCTTTTTTCAGGGAATCGGTGTGATTCTGCTGATCCTCGCCATTTTTGAACTTGCTTTTTCTCTCGAAGTCTTAAGCTTTGGCTGTAAAGCAACTTGTTGTAGTCAGAGTGGGGTGAGTAGCTGATGTTTTATGGTGACTCCTTTACTTTACTGTGCCACAGGACTTCTCTAGGGGGATCAGCAAGTGAGTCCTCTCAAGGACTAGTAAGAGGAAAACTTCTTCAGAGAGAATCACTAAGAAATTTTGGGATTCTGCCTCCACGTTCCTAAGCATCATATCCAGTGTCAGAGACCAACCTTCCTCTGGGGCTACCAGTGAGGAGGTCAAGATTTCCCGGGCACTCAGAGGCACAACTCTGTGCAAATCTATTTATTCTTTCTTCCTCACCACATCAAGTAGATCAAGAGTTCACTGTTCACTCCTCAACTAGGCAGATACTGTACCCCACTTAAGATCAGAAGAGAGGAGGGATATTTTGGTTTCCTATCTGGCCTCCAAAGAGAAGCCATAGTAATTGAGAAACCAAAGGAGTACTTTCATCCATTTGATGACCGCACAAGGTAGTGAGTCTCTTTCTGGGACACTGTATTTATGTAGAAAGGGTGTGATGCAAATCCATTGACAACCTGCTGAAAAGGACTAGAGGGGGACCTTTTAGGGAATGCCAAGATATGCTTCACATAGGCTGAGAGCACAGCTTTTCATCTTATTAATCGGTTTGGTTATCTTTTTTGGGTTAGTGTCATACCTTTGAATTTAGCCTGAATAAAGAAGGCAATTAGAGAGAGCAGTCCATGTAAGAGCGACCTTGCAGCCAAAGTGGGAGGACATGAGGGAAAGGATGCCCTAAGTCAGAAAGGAGGTGTAAAGAGAGGAGAGCAGTGCTGAAAGTAAAGAGGCAGAATAAGTATCAGCCAGGTCCATCACAATGCCATGCAGTCCTGTCTTTTTTTAGCCAGGGCCAACACTCAGCATAAAGGTGATGTTCTCAGTGATTTTCTGTCCTAATAATTACTTTACTTTTCATCCTTGGGTGACTCATGCATGAGGTTCCTGTTTGTCTTATAGGTTACCATCTTCATGCCTTCTCCATCCCAAGTACCAGTTACTGAGGCATAAAGAGGAGAGAAACTACTTCAAAGGAGAGCTGCTGACACCACCGCATTACCTGGAAGTCACCCTGACAGTCTCATATCACACATGCTTCCCTGTTCCTCAGAGAAAGCTCCTTCCATCATTGGCTGTTTTTCAATGAAACAAAGAGCAAATTGTCTCAGGTTTCCTGAAATTCTTTGTTAACAGTCGCTTTCATTCTTAGTCATGCACTGATCACATCTACTTCCCCATTTTGCACCCAGGCCCCTGAATATCTCAGGATTTGTTCACAAACTATATCAGCAAAAATATCTGGAAATCTTTTTCCTTTGGCTGCACAGGAAGACTAATTTGCCCAAGACTCCCTATGGATGCTGGGAAATAGGGTCATTACAAGACAAGAGAAGTGAAGAAAAAGAGATGGGAATGGGAGTACCAAACTACTTCTCTTCTGTTCTCCATGAATCAAGATTCCCACCTATGGAATTTTCTGCTGCTCCTACCTGTGAAATTGGATGTTTCCACCTCCAGTGGCCTGGACTCCATCATCTTTGTTCTTTGCCCTCTCTGTTTGCTCCTGGAGCATCCTGATCCTTGCTGTGAATACCTCCTCTCAACATTGCTTCCCTGCCACTGAGGCATTTGTAGAGGAACTTAGGCTGATCTCAAAGTTTCTTCTTCCTTTTCTGACCCCAGAGTTGCTCACACAATCACAAATTCCCTCATAACTGATCCCTTTCCTACCACCAACGTCACCTTTCAGAACTTCCTCCTTTGGACTTTTGGACTGGGACTGAGAAGAGCTTTGGCTGAAGATCCTGCCTTTGCTGCTTCATATCTATGTGCCCATAGCCTAAGTTTTCTGAACCTCAGTTTCCTTTCCTGTAAAATAGGATTAGCCATGTCTATACTAGTGATCTCACAGGAGGGTTATGAGCATTCTATGGCAGAGCATATTCCAAATACTTTGTCAATCTGGGAATTCCGACTAAGTGTCAGTGAGGTGGTGACATATAGTTGTGTACTCAGAGTAAGGAAAACTGATTGTACATCTGCCCCAGGGCCCTTCCTAGCTGTGTGACCCTGGTCACCTCACTGAACTTCATCTCAGTCTCAGTTTTCTCATCTGTAAAATGAAGCCAATAATAGCCCTGCCTCCCGGAGCTTTATTTCTTCTTGGCAAGGAGGACGTAATGTTTGAAAAGTGTTTTGCACACCTTAAAGAGTCATATAAATGCTAACTAGCTAACCGTCATGTCAGGCATTTTTATTTCTCGTTATTAATGTTTGTCTAAATTTTCTTCTTATCACAGTCTAGTTTTAGATATTCTGAACTTTGGCTTGCATAAAATTTTGGAGACAGTTGAAGGAAATTAGGACCCAAATACTGTGGGGTTTCCCTTGCTCTAGCTGGAAGCTGAAGTTCCAATCCAAATATGACCTTAAGAAGGATTTAGTAGCTATTATGTCAATAGCAATGACTGTGAGTACAGTAACAATAATGTCTGGCATTTACATCCTTTTTTGAGGTGATTTGTCACTTTATCCTCACAGGAACTCTGGGTTGTGATGAGAATCTGGTTCAGTGAATTGCCCAGAGTCACATGGCTAGAAAGCAAGTGTCTGAGGCCTAGTTTAAGTCAGTTTTTCCTGAATCCAGACCCAATACTCTACCTAAAGCTTTTCTGACTCCTTTAGGGTTCAAAGGCTATAATGTGGCTTACTGAGAAGAGTCCTGGCCTTGGAGTTCTCAAGTTGTCTTCTTGGGATGTAGAAGTGAACAAAGCTGCTGACCTTTAAGAGTTGTGAGAGAACATGGACAAGTCAGTTGACATATCTAGGATCCACTTTCCTTATGTAGAAGGGGGGAAATGGTTTAAATGAACCTCATTTCATCCTAAGATATTGGAAATAAGTTATATTCTGATATTTCCTCTGCAGTTAATTAAAGTGCATCATTTCTAATATTAACTAATGTCTCATCTTGTAAGCCCTAACTTTACCCTTTCCCTAATAACTTTTTTTTAAAACCCTTACCTTCCATCTTAGAGTCAATACTGTGTTTTGGTTTGTTACAGACAAAAGAGTGGTTGCCATAAGCTGTGACTGCGAAAATGTGGGTTTCAAGACTTCGAATTGCTAAACCTGTAAAGATAATTTTTATGTCTTGATTTTATATCAAAAAGAAAGTGGTAGCCATGGGAAAAATTCCCAAATATGTAATACCCAAGTTAGCTGAGTTTTATGGAGATTTTAATTAATACAAATAAAGGAATTAAAGAAAGAGAGAGAGACAGAGTAAGAGGAAATAGTAGGAAATGGCTTAGGCCTGAGCTTTAAGAGAGACTAGTCAGTCTTTAATCACTCACCACATGATCTTTCCAAGCAAAACTCTAGTGTTCAGAGAGACCCTCTAGTTTAGCTCAGGAAGCTGAACTAAGTTCAGTCACCAAGAGAGAGAGCCAAGCTCTCAGCTTCTGACCTCCTTTTAAAGAGAGTTTTCTCCTATGTCACCTCCCCTAAATTTTCACATCTATCAATCACAGTAGATGCTTTCCACAGCACTAACCATTCTTAATTCACACCTGAGTAGATGCTTTTTTCCTAGGACTGCCCATTCTTAGTTTTTAGTTCTCACCTTCTCTGGGTAGATTATATCTTCTGAGTACTTCACATCTCTTTGCTAAACTTGCCCTTGTAAGTTGCCTGACTTTTTAGTGATTAATTTGACCTTCATAGGTACTTAGCACCCCTTTGTATTAGATCTAAAAATATACCTAGCTTAAGGGCTTGGCCTCACTATAAGTATGAGATAAGTACTGTTTCATTGTTCAGTAAGGAGCTTTAGAATTTTATCTTCCCCTAAAGTATGCTCAAGTATGGGTGGAGTAAGGTTAAGTTCTCAATACATTCCTGATCAAGTACCTTCATTGTTTAAATGGGGAATAACTTTAACCATAACCTTAAGATAATGTTCCAAGGTAGAGTCTGAGAAATTGTAAGATTCACAGGTTCTAAGGCAGAAGAGTGGTAAGGGCTAGGCAATGGGAGTTAAGTGACTTGTCCAGGGTCACACATCTGGGAAGTGTCTGATATCAGACTTGAACCTAGGACCTCCTGTCTCTAGGTCTGGCTCTCAATCTACTGATCTACGCAGCTGCTCCCTCCTCAATAACTTTGATTTAAATAAACCTTATGTCTTTGGTCTGTACAATTTATTAACTGAAACAAATAATGAAGATGTTCAAATGATTACTTAAAATGAATCTCCTGTGCTGACACACACTGCGTGATTCAGTGTATCTCCTGATTATTAGTATTAGTACTAACTCTTCCATTCCAGAAAAAGAGCCCCACCATTCAATTTTCTCCAATTCCCAATTAAAGTTTCTGCTCAAGAACTCATTTTCTAATGTATTACTTTTCACAAGTGTAGAGTAAAAATAATTCTCAAGGTAAAGGAGTTGTTTTATCTGTTCTTTCAATCTTCTCGCTGTTTCTCTTAAGTCACCATTAATTTGTAGAGAAAGACAATTAAATTCTTCTCCTCACATAATCCTTAAAGAATGACAACAATGATGTTTCTAACTAAAATGTAATTGCCTCTTAGAGATTAATAACAAATGAAAAGGCAAATGGATACTGTCTAGAGTCATTTTGGGAGACACTATTGAAATTTGCATTAAAAGACAGATAGGGCCACTTTTGGGGCAGGTGAGCAACCAGACTGGAAAATAAAGATTTTCTTTGATTCTCTCAAATATCTCCCAAAAAGAAATTATATACCAATGACAGAGTAAATTTGATTGTTTCCATGATCCAGGATACATGAAATCTAAAAAAATGTAAAAAGATTAAAAAGAAGAAAACAAACCCAAGAACTGATGCTCACTGACCCTGGGCTCATGCAGCATCCCAGCCCCACCTTCCATACTGCTGGTGGCAAAGCTGAACTAGCAGACCCAGGAAGCAATACCAGCTTACATCAAAACCCACTGCTATATCTAGGTGGCCCTCAACTTTTCAGTGTAGTAGATCCCTGCCACCAAGCTATGGAAGTTTCCTTGAGCCTTTAAGAGCCATTTTGCTGTAACCTTTCAGGAGGACAAGCCTGTCAAGGGCTGCAAACCAAAATTATCCACACCATAAATCCATGAATTGCCAGTATTATGGAAAGGAGGCTCTGCCCTTCTGGTGCTATGGTAGAAAACTAAGGAATAGAGGCATGGAACAGGTCATCATTGCAAGATAGTGTAAAGATTAAAATTTAGGGGAGAGGGGGAGACTGAGGCAGGTAGAAATTAGTTTCTCTCTGCAAGGAATATATATATTTTTAGAGGTTTATTAAAGGTTAAAGATTAAGAATATACAAGTAAGAAACATGTGCCTACGCCAGAGGCCTAGACAAAATAACCTCACATCATGGAAGAGACGCCTCTGCTCCAAAAACGGAAGTCCAAAAGGGGCCGAGCCCTTCAAAAGCCTTTGCTTAAATATCTTCTCGATCTCGGCCCAGGTGAGATTACAAGGCATTCTGGGGAAGTGGAGCAAAGGCTCATGGGGATTGTAGTCCTGTATTCGAGCCTATTTTTTACATCCCCCCGTGTGATCATTTGTGGAAAAATTAATTTTTCCCCAAAAGGATCATAAAAACATTATAAACTTAAAAGATTACAATAGTGTGAGGATAAGAGAAAAAAGAATAAAACCAATAATTGCTGAACACATTGACAAAAAGCCATTAGGGGGCAGTCCCCTTTGGCATAAAAGTATACATACAAATAAATGTTCAATCAACCACACCCAAAGTTCAATTTTGTGCAACTTGTGGTCTGGAGGCTTCTTCATGGTGGCTTCTCCAACAGTTCAGTTCTGGATTCAGAGAGGTAGCATCTTCTTTACCTAAAATTCTTCTCAAAAGGAACTTAAACTTTGCAATTTAAATAATGATATTTTTTACATTCCCCCGTGTTGTGGGTGATTGAAAGATTCAGAATCAGTTAGGGATGCATGGCTGAGGTATGAGGTATATGAATCAATTGGCAAGAGATATTAAAAAGACACCAGAAAATCCAAAAGAAAAGAAAAATTTCTGGATGAAAATATAGACTATCAAAGTCTTATGTGTAAAAATTCCAAGTAGAAGAAAAATAAATCTATAACAGGTCCTTGAATCAGGGCCCAATTAAAATGATCTAAGCAATGATGCATTTACCCAGTCAGTGCCAGGACTACAGAAAGTTACCACACTATGAGAGGCAGAAAAGGGGACCAGAGTATATAAGCCAAGGTTCCGGGAGCCAAGTTTGAGGTACTTGGTAGAATGTGGAACAAGGAAGACCTGCTTTTAACACATGTTAAACAGCCGCAACCTCGAACCCCAAACACGTTCAAGTCCTCTTTGTCTAGGCTCAAAGTGACGTCAATTTCTCCAGGATTAGTTGGTCTCTTTGACCTTATGCTCTATTGGCACTATGCAGTGGCTCTTTTGTGTATATCTTGTCCTAGAATCAGACAGAATCATTAAGCAAAGTCCCATAATTTATTTAAATAATTAGTGGCATAATTTTTATAGTCACAAGCTTTCTAGGGCATGCATTAGCAAATGTATTTCAAACTTGTAGCACTGAAAAGTCAAAAAGTTAAAGAAAATCTTAATACTGGTGACATGTGCTTCAAATATAAAAAGGAGAGAAAAAATAATAAAAAAAAACTGAAAAAGTATATTGCACATGCAAGAAAAATATAATAAAAAAAGAGCTTTAAAAAATTCAAAAATATAGCTTATAACCATTGACACTCTGTGTCAGTTAAGAAAATATAAAATACAAGGCTTTCTCACCAAAAAAATAAGATCCATTTCCTCTTTGTATCTGGCCATGATCACTGTGAGTAGAAGGCAAATGAATTGAACAAGGTTAACAATTTTTTCATCTTTAAAAATACAGTAGTGCAAATATGTAGTTACCAAAATCCCCAAAATTCTCAATAGCCCAATTAATTACAATAGCAAACAAACACACTTTCATATTTCACATAAGTTGCTGTATGACATTTTTAAAACCTATGAATTGATGGACATTTGTCACAATTTTTACAAACAGAGCAATCCTTCAACCTTGGTATTTAAACATATTTTAAAACAAAGTAAAACTCATCTTGGGTTTAGAACATAATCAAGAAATCTATATATCATCCTGGTAGAAGTAAAATAGTGAGTTGAAGAGCATAAATAAAGGGGTGCTCCTTGTTCTTGGAGGCTTTTCCCAAGGGTACAAATGCCCTGAAATTAACTGCCCAACTTCCATTCACATGTGGGAAGGTTGGGGTTTATAAAATACATTTCACTTCAGCTACTAGAATGGGCCTTACCTCGTGGTAGGGGCAGGCAAAAATAACCAGACTGTTAAAAAAAAAATTCCCAAAATCATATTTAAAAAACCCTTAAAATCAAATCATTTGAGGTATTTAGCACATTAAATTTTCCAAAGGCTGTTAATACAATTATAACCAGTTCTGAAGTCCATCTATCCTCAGCAAAATAGAAAAAAGCTGTTTTTTCATATATGGGCTTATTCACAACAATATTTGTTCAACAGTTATAGGGGAAAAACAACAGAATTTCAAAACTCAGTACATTCAAAATAAATTCAATCAACCTTCAGTTCACAGAATAATATTCAATCCAGTAATATATGAACTTAAAATCACAAAGTTAAACCTTAAACAAAAAATGCAATAGAATACAGAGATTTTTTAATAAACCATTGGAGTCTGAAATGCCTTAGAGCCTTTAGTCTCTTCAAAGTTCCTTGGGTTGTTTTTTCTTGTTTGTTTGTTTTTAATTATCCATTTAAATGTCTATTGTCCGAAGGCAGAGTAGTAAAGGCTAGGCTACGGGGTTCAAGGGATCCGTCCAGGGCCCCATAGCTGGGAAGCATCGGAGGCCAGATTTTAACTAGAGACCTCCCGTCTCTGGGCCTGGCTTCCAGTTCGCTGGGCCACCCATTTTCCTCCCCAAAGTTAAAGTTGAATCTTTGGGCTGAGTCTGCTCCCAGACAGGCAGGTAAAATCAATGAAACTGCCAGAAGAGTCAAAAATCCTTTTAAACAGCCCATTGCTATTAAGTTTCTGTTTGAAAAGATCTGTTTCTTCTCTTTAGTCTTTTCTGTCTTTCCCCTCTCTGATACCCCTGTGGCCAATACCCCCAGCCATGTGGAGGCTTAGCCTAGGGGAAAATTGCCCTTTCTCCTTTCCCTCTAGTCTCTCCCCTCCGCCCACGTGGCCAATACTGTTACCAGCTGGTCGCAATGAGTCCTCAGCAATCTGCTCCAAGGATCTGGGTGATGAGCCGGCTGGGGTCACGCTCGCTCGTGGGTCTGGGGCTGGGGTGATGAGCCGTCTGGGTTGGAGGCCAGTTGGGTGAGAGACAGACTGCCAGGGTGGGTCGGGCCGGGAGCCAGAGCGCAGCTCGGGCACCAGGTGAGAGGCCAGGAGCAGAAGCAGGAGCCAATCGAGATGGGCTTTTAAAAAAATTCTCTAGGCTAAAAAAATTTTTGAGAAGTTCTCATCCAATCTAGTGGTTGCCAAAAACTGTAAAGATTAAAATTTAGGGGAGAGGGGGAGACTGAGGCAGGTAGAAATTAGTTTCTCTCTGCAAGGAATATATATATTTTTAGAGGTTTATTAAAGGTTAAAGATTAAGAATATACAAGTAAGAAACATGTGCCTACGCCAGAGGCCTAGACAAAATAACCTCACATCATGGAAGAGATGCCTCTGCTCCAAAAACGGAAGTCCAAAAGGGGCCGAGCCCTTCAAAAGCCTTTGCTTAAATATCTTCTCGATCTCGGCCCAGGTGAGATTACAAGGCATTCTGGGGAAGTGGAGCAAAGGCTCATGGGGATTGTAGTCCTGTATTCGAGTCTATTTTTTACAATAGGGGCTTAGAAGGTGATGGGAGCCATGATGCACTTCACTAAGGTTACTGGAAGAACATAGCATCCAGCTGAGGACAGTTCTGTCCACTCCAAAATCAGCAGAGCAGAGACCTAGGCTAATGAACTATGGATTAATTCCTGAGTGTGGGAGGAGGCTGAGATACTTTGAGATCTTAACTTCCAGGAAATCACAATCAGAGGAGAGGAGTCAGGAAGTAACTTATAAGGAAAATAAGGAGTAGAGCAAAAGAAAAAGGAAAGTACCAAAGATTCCAGGAAGAAGAAATGTCAAAAACAAAACAAACAAACACAAAAACAACCTTGAACAGAAATAGATAAAGCAATAGGAAAAAGAGTAACAACAGAAGGAAATATATGCTCCCAATCTATCAAATAAGTTTAGGCTTCTATACTGTAAAATGAAGGCAAATGATCCAACACTTGATGAGAAAAAGGTCCTTGTGGAATTTGAGGAGAAAGTGGAACCATAATATGTGGTTCCTAATTTACTTAAAAGAGAAATGAGAATTATGAGAGCTGAATGTATTTCGTGTATTCATTTCCTGGCAAAGGAATGAGCAGAAAGAAAAATTCAAACCTATAATGGCAAGCCTCATTGATGAAACAAAAGGGAGAATAAAAGCTTGGGAATACAAGTACACAGAAGTAAAAGACAACTTAGAAAGAAAGAAGGGGGAAAAACAATAAGTTAAAGGAAAATATATTCACTAGGTAAGCAAAATATAAGTTTCTCAAAGACAAGATGAGTGCAGGCAACCTTAAAATCATAGATCTTCCAGAAGAACATGACAGGATAAAAAACCTTAGAACCATAATGAAGATGATAATAGAAGTGAACTTCCCTGAACTTCTGAATATAGAAAATGAAATTCCAATGGAAAGAATTCCCAAATGACCTCCAGGAAAAAAAAAAAAAGCAAATAAGCAAATGAAAACAAAGCTGTAAATACAAAAGCACATAGTGATTAAATTTAGCAATTAAATTTAGAAACAAGTTCTGTGTGCCACTAGGAAAAAGACCTTCAAATACAAAAGTCAGGAAATTTATTTATTTAGTATAATTTCTTAAAGAATTTAAGCTTATTTATTTAATTAATTAATTTAGAATATTTTTCCATGATTCCATGATTTATGTTCTTTCTTTCCCCTCTTCCCACCCCCTCCCATAGCCAATGAGCAATTCCACTGGGTTTTACATGTGTGCTTGGTCAAGACCCATTTCCATATTATTAATATTTGCACTAGGGTGATCATTTAGAATTTACATGCCTGATCATATCGCCATCGAACCATGTGATCAAGCACTTTTTTTTCTATGTTTCTACTCCCACAGTTCTTCCTCTGGATATGGATAGTTTCTTTCTCATAAGTCCCTCAGAATTGTTCAGGACATTTAAATAACCCAATACTATTCCACACCGATTAGAAAAACGGAGGGGGAAATGGAATAATATTTTCAAAGTGCACTAGAGCTCAGAATACAGCCCAGGATGACCTATCCTGAAAAGCAGAGACTAATCATTGAGTACAAAATATAGATATTCAATAATAAAAAATAAATTGAAACATTTTAAACCAGAAATGAAGAGATTATTTCCTTCTTGAATACTTGAAACAATGTAGGAATGAAAAAATGCAATCAGCAATTGCAACAGAGTGACAATAGAAAGACCAGTAAATACTTCTTTCTAAAAGTATACAAGATAAAAATTGGAAAGTACCTCCTTGTATAAAAATATTTCTAGCTGCTCTTTTTGTGGTGGCAAAGAATTGGAAACTAAAGGGATGTCCATCAGTTGGGGAATGGCTGAACAAACTGTGGTATATGACAGTGATGGAATACTATTGTGCGTAAGTAATGATGAACAGGACAATTTCAGAAAGAGCTGGAAAGATCTGAAAAGATGAACTGATACAATGAAATAAGCAGAACCAGAAAAACATTGTACATAGTAATAGCAATATTGTGGAATGATCAACTCTGATAGACTTCGCTACTCAGCAATGCAGTGATCCAGAACAGTAAGTACTGTGTCCTGCTCCTCTCCAAGACTGTGTGCTGTCCTCCACCACCCCTTCCCCCTCCCCCCCCCCCAGAAAGGGGAGGGAGAAAGGGAGGAAAGTGGCCAAAACTCAGGGGAGGGAATAAGTGGCTTCATTGGACTGCTAGGTAGAAGGGCGAAGATGTGTGGAGGAGAGGGGAAAGGGGGCAGCTCTGCCGGAGTCCCTCTGGCTTTCTAGTAACTAACTCTGGTCAGCAACAGCTTGCATACCCACAGAGAGATCTCTGCATGACATCTTTGGCATGCATGCCATAGGTTCACTGTCATGGACCTAGAGGATAGCACCAAGAGTGGTTACCTTGGAAGCTTTGACTAAGGAATGCAGGCACAAGAGAGATTTTCTGATGATTATAGTGGCCATAAATCAGAGAATGAATGTTGAGAATAAATAGAAAGAGAAAACAGATAACGAAGACATTAAAAGAAATACTTTATGGAATGTGGTGCAAAAAATCAAATAAAAAATAATAAATAAAACTAGCTCAAGGGGAGGAAAGGAAGGAGAGATCTATTTACTAGACTGAGAGGAAAATAGAGGTGACTGCAAATGAGAGCTGAGTGAGAGTTGTGATTTCAAAAAAGTCCTTTCAGTATACTGATTAGAAGGAACAATTTTCTCTTAGGTCATCAGGATATTTTGTGAATCTGCTCATACACACAGAGATATACATGAAGATAAACACATACAAATACAAACACATTCAAATATATTTATACACACATAGATAGCTAACTAGTAGATAGATAGAGAGACAGACAGATAGATAGATAGATTCCTTTATACTAGAGACAGAAATGAAGGCTCTAAGGCACTAATGATCCCTCTCTTCTATCCATAGTTCAACATCTCTGGTTCCTCCTCCATTGCTGCAGAGAATAGAACCACAAAAAATCTGGTGAGTTTTATTTCCTCTTTCTGTCCAGACCAGGATGAAGAAACATGTGATCTCCTTTCTGCCATCTGGAAGGGGAGGGAAGAAATTGAAATTTCCTTGGAGAGAGACATATAGGCTGTGCTATAGTTGGTTTGAATGATCAATGTTAGCTGTTTGAGCCTGTTACCTGGAGTCAGAGGTGTGACTTGTATAACAGTCGTCCTGCAACTGTTACATAAGGAAATCCTTGGCGGGTTGTAGCCTGAGAAGGAGCAAGGAATCTGAGGATTATGGGTGATCAATCGAGAGACAGACACAAGTTAATTTTAGTAAGGAACGGCGCTTAGTTCCTGATAAGGTTTTCCTTGAAAGGTAAATATAAGGAAAAACCTGATGATAGAGAGAATACGTGAAATTGAGTATTATGAGATAGAGAACAGGTGGTGACATCGTGCCACAAAGGAGGGGAGCCTAGGCTCCTGGTGCTAAGATATGAGGTGAGAGGTTAGGTGAGTGGGAAACAAAAGAACAAAGGAAGAAGATCTTTAGAGAGCCAAAGTAGGGCTCCCCAGAAGGAGAGATCCAGAGAGCACAAAGCCAGAGCCAGAGAGAGGGAGGGGCTGCACCTTTCCTGTCTGTCATCGGGTCGTAGACCCCTGGTGAACCAGGGCCTTGCTCACCCAGCATGTGAAGACTGCTTCGGCTGAACAGAGGGAAGAAACCAATAAGAAGGTTGACTGAGATGGCGACGCAGCAAGGCACTGTGGAGTGCTTAGGGCGTGTTGGAGCACAAAAGACAACACAGCCATCCAATGCAGGTGAGGAAGTCTCCAGGTGTAACGATTTTTCATGCCACTGGACCCAGGCTTCCAACGTGGAGAGAGTGGAACTGTCTCTGTGCATCGGCTTTTCCACTTAAATCTCCTTCACGCACAAGTGTCTTTGTGCACGCTAATCTTAGTACACCATAGATGAAAACACACAAAGACAATTGTCATTCTCCATTAGGAGAGACTACTACTATTATGGTGATGATGGGGAGGTACGTAATGCATATGTAACAATGCATAGTGGATTCACATTGGTTTGAAATGCTAATAATATACTTTATAGAGGCCTGTAAATTCAGCCCCTGTTTTCCAAATGAGCTTACTTAGAACAAAGGCAGCATGGCCTGCTTAGGAATCATACATTGGAATGCTACAACTTGCTGATGACTTGTTCCCCCATTTTTAATATTACTTCTCTGTTAAATCCTGCGGCCAGATGTTAACAAGCAGAAACTTAAAATAAAAATTGTTCTGTTGTATTTTCAGTTCCCTTGACCTCTTCAATTATCTTTATGTAAAGGAATCCTTTCTTTCCAAATATACATATGTATGCATGTATGTATGTATGTATGTATGTATGTATGTGCAAACCCTGGTACCTCAAATTTGGTATCTGACACATTTTATTTAAAACTTTTTTTTTGGTATTCAATATTTAGTACTTGAGGCACTTGCTAGAACTTGTTAGAACATCATGGGCAAGATATAAGAGCCAGAATAAGGGGGAACTGGCTTTCTTGGGCTCTGTTCCCTTTCTGAACTCAAGCCCCCTCCTTGACTGGCTCAGCTATGTGGTTAACTGGGTCCCCTGACTGCTGTGTGTGAAATGGACCAGTACCCTGAAATAGAAGCACTTGGCTGGAGACATTGTGTAGTTCGGCTAGTAATTTCTTCTTTCTCCATTTCTCTTTACTAATAAATACTCATACATTTAGGATAATGTCTCCGATATTAATTTTTATTTATTATAAGTACAAAACTTCGTTGAAAAAATATCACCCTGATACAATTTTAACAACCAGAACTGTAAATTTATTAAATTACCAGACCATTTCCCTCTTTAGAAGAATTTTGAAACACAGCCAAAAACAAATATCACTGGACAGTTTTCTTGTGAAGCTCATACCAGGTGAATCTCAAACAGGGTTCAGTAGTGACAAAGCAGAGAAAAGAGAAAGAGGAAGAACTCCAGAAGGGAAGTTGCCCTCAGATATTATGGAAGGGGACTCCTCTTCCAGAAAATAATATTTATCCTCCTCACTCATCCCCTTAGGCCATGAACTCCTCTCATTACAGTTAAAATTAAGTTAAATTATTTTATTTAATCTTATTATTGTTTTTTCATTTAGGTCTATGCATTATTAATATTTGTTTAGTAAAATACAACTCCATTAATGCATACAATGCCTTATGAAATCTGGGTTTTCTAGGTATCTGAAAGAGAAGAATTTAATTCATTTTATTCCTTATGGGCAAAATATGGTACTTTTGAAATGAATTAATGACCCCACGGTGCTACTTTATATTGTGTTGCCAATAGAATGTAAAGACTTTGAGAACTGAGCACTTTTTCACTTGGTTCTCCCATCTCTACTACCTGGTATTGTCTTGAATGAAAGAGGCACTCAATGAGTGAATCTTGCTCTTTTTGCTGATGGAGTCACCTCTCTGCCTTGAACAGGTCTGGACACATGCTAGCAGTTCTGGAACCAGGTGTTAATGAGATTGCTTAAAGAATTCCTATTTTAGTCCAAAGCATCCTGGCAATGTACACAATTAGCTCCTCTGTGGCAGGGCTGCAGATCATCTCTTTCTTAGTTAATTTGGGAATAGTTGATCAATTCCACTATTAGAGGTACCATGACATTTCCTGTGACAGTTTTTATGATGTCTGGGAATTGGACCAATATATATTAATGGTGAGTACTTTCAAACTAGAGCCGGTTATAAACATGGACATTATGGACCATCTTGGCAGGCCAGATCATAGATAGCAAGGCCCACCCAAGTTCAAATTTTTGAGGAGAGGCAGTTTGCTTTAAGTTGGGAAACAAGAGCAAATGGCTCAATATTTTTGGTGTTATTCCCGTGATGGTTGTAGTCCAAAATGTGAATTCTGAGAACTCCATAGGGTTGAAAGCAATTGACATTTCCATTCAGTTCACTTCATGTTCATTCAATTCAATTCAACAAATAAGTATCCAGTAATGCAGTTACCACTAAGTGTGAGGAGATATACTCTATATTGGGGAAACAAAGATTAAAAAAAATACCAAAAATAACTTACTTTCTCATTTGTTCTTTTGAGAAAGAACAAATATGGAAAAATAAGATCTGTGATTTGAGAAGGCAAGGTAATTGTGAAAGAGATCTTCAGGAAATGTTGGAGAAGAGAGGTACATTTCCACTGAGGTAGAGGGGTGGTGAATCAAGTGTAAGGGGTTCAATGATAAGAGTTCGACAAAAGTGAGGAAAGCAGTTTGATAAAACACGCAGTTTAATTTGAGAAGTACAGAGAGTAAATAGAAAGGAGGGAAGAGAGATTATTATTCTAATACCCTATGACTATACCTAAATTCCTAATACTAGCTAAAATTTCTAAAACCCTACTTCTATCTTCTGAGGATGAGTGCTTCTTGCCTGGCCAGACCAGGCCTATCTAACCTACACTATCTAAATTAATTTACTAACTACCTATTATAAGGGGGGCAAAGGGGTTCTATAAAGGTTGAACTGGATTATTCAAGAGTAGAATCACCAGAAATTTAATTCATTCCAAAGAGATTTATTTAACAATTTATTTATAAAAATAAAAAGAGTGAAGTAAGAAATCAAAGAGAGGATAGGGTAAGATATCTAACCTACACATTAAGTATTTTGCTTCGACCCCTGGCTCAAAAGCAGGCAGGGGAGTTTAGTCCTTAGGTAGAGAGGCCTTGGCTTTGAACCGAGGACCTGGGGTTGCAGGAAGTCTCTTTCAAGAGGATAGGTCTTCCCTGAGGCTAGTGTCTTCAGAAAATCCAGGAAAGGAGTCATCTCTTTTACTCACCACATGTCAATACAAAGTGACCGTCTCACCAAGTACAGGGTATCTTGTCCAGTCAGCAGATTCTTTGCCAGTCTCCAACTCGAACTTAAAACTCTGAAGAAGTACCCACAGGAAGTTGTAACTCTCTTTTAAAGACACTTTCTTTTGTGTCACTTCCTGTGCCTTCCTCCACTTTTACATCTACCAATTACAGTTAAAGCTTTGCTTAGGACTGCCCAGGGGGGCAGTCAGTTTGATTCTGATGTGTCACCCACTATTGCACATGTGGGTCACAGACCTTCCCCCCTCAATGATTAAGTGAAATGTTTACACTTTGGGGGATTAAATCTAAAAATGGGCAGGGGAGTTAATTTAATCTTCACACTATCTTACTCTAATAAATCAACAGCCACCGTCTACAACCTTCTTAAATAAGGTTTTGTCCTCCAGCTATCAGTAGTCAAAATGTTGGTAGCAGAGACAGACCTCCTGATCTCTAGAGATCTAGAGGCAAAAAGCCATAACTGTCAACTGTCAACTTCCCTTCCTCTCTTTGGTAATGGAATCTTTAGCTCTGGCACACAGACTCCTGTCAGCTTTGCTCCACCTAGAAACCCCCTTCTCCTATCTCTTTAAGAGACAGAGAGAGAAATTAAGAAAACCCCTTTAACAAAAGAAAGTCTTTAAAGAGGGAATACCAACCAAGACTGACTTTGAAGGAACAGAAGGACTTCAGCTGACAAACATGGCATGTACTAGAACCTATTCCAGGCCTGTGCTTGGTGTAGACAAGACCAAATATAAGAGGGGAGAGCAGAGTAAGACTGAAAGACAGAGAGTGTCTAAGGTTAGCCTGGATAGAAAGTGAAGAAGAGAAATGGTTTCAACAAAAGATAAAGACCAGAGGATAATGAAGGATGGAACAACAGACTAGAAATAAGTGGGAAGTGGAAAGACCGGATTTAGCTCTCCCCTGATTTTAACAATGAAGATACTTAGCTCTTTCTTTATTGTGAAGATAAATTGTAATCTCCTGATTATAACAATGAAGATACTTAGCTCTTCCTTTATAGTAAAGCTAGAATTGTAATCCACAATCTATTTTTATATTTTAATCTACAAAAAGGTGATAACTCATTATTTTAAGAACATCTCCCCATTTTAACCACAAAAAGGTGTTAAGTAATTACAAAAGGTGAACTTACCAAAAAAGATGTTAAGTAACCCAAAAAGATATAATCTAACAAAGAAGGTGAGAACTAAAGAGTGGGCAGTCCTGGAGAAAAGCGTCTGCTGTGATTGGTAGACATGAAATTTAGGGGAGGTGGCACAAGAGAAAAAGATCTTTAAGAGGACAAAAGGCCAGAAGAAGGAGATATTTCGATTCAATTCGAGGAGATGGAAGGACTCTGACTAGGAGTTGGACTGGAGGAACTGGACCCCTGGAGGAAATCGTGCAGAAGACCTCAGACTGTTTTTCCATTTTAGACAGTCACCATTGGTGAGTGAAAGGCTGACAGTGACCCTGCCTTTTCTCTGAGGTGTAAACCTATAAAAGGCCCATTGTGTTGAGACTTTTTCCCCCTGGCTAGGGCTTAGAAATTCTAACTGATATCAGAAGAAGCCATCTCTTTCTCTGTCTCTGTCTCTGTCTCTGTCTCTGTCTCTCTCTCCTTTTCTCTCTTCCTTAATATCTTCCCTCTATTGCCAATAAACTAATAAACTACCATAAATTCAATTTACTTTAGTAATTCATTTGGGATTTAGAAATTAAATCCCTGGTGACCACCTATATAAATATTCCAAGTCCAACCAACAATTAAATTTAACATAAGTTTAGCAAGAATGAGCTCCTTCTCCCCTGCCTATAAAAGTGAAATATAAATTTTAAATGTACCCCCAGGATCTGTCATCTGACTGGTCAATTCAGCCACCATTGTGCTATGATGGCTCTTAGGTAGTTGCTGATGACTTGAGTAACCCAGAGCCACCAAATCTGTAAGGAAAACAGATTCAGAAATTGAACCTCAAAAAAACTTTCATTTTAGGGAGTTTAGGGTTTCCTTTATCAAATAAACCAGTAGTGAGCATCCTTGACATTCTCAAATGGATGCCAGTCTAGCTTGTACATGGAATTGAAGCATTAGGGAGAAATACATATATGACCAAGGGCCAGCCACTTTGCATTTCTGAGCCTCAATTTGCTGATGTGCAAAATGGGAGTGGTCATCCCTGCATTATGTGACACAGGGTTATTGTGAGGAAAGTACTTTGTGGATCTCAAAGTGCTATGAAATATGACATTATTATTGATGATGGCTAATATTTGCATTTTAAGGTTTGCCGAGATCTTTCTATATGCCTCCAGTTTTGTCTCAGGACAATCCCTCATGCCCTTTACCTTATTTTTTTTGTGAGTTGTTAGAGGCAGAGACTTATGCCTATCTCTCAATGTTCTGTGCTATGTTCTCTTTCCAGGAAATCAGTGTAATCTTACTGAGCCTAACTGTTTTGGACCTTCTATTTTCTTTACAGCTTTGAGCTTTATCTGCAACGCAAAGTGCTATGGACAGAATGGAATGAATAACTGATGCCATGTTGAGAGCCTCTCATTTTGGTGGGAATATGGCAGAGATTTTCTCCTTGGAGAATCAGAAAATGAGTCCTTTCAAAGGATTATTGAGAAGACAAAGTATGTTCAGAGAGAATGATCAAGGGTGTGTGTGTGAATCTCTTTATACTTCTAAGTATAATTTCCACTGTGAGAGACCCCTTTAGTCCCTGGAACCCCCAGTAAGGGCATGAAGTTTCCTAGGAATTAAGAAGCACAACTTTGTATGCAAACTTTTCTACCCTTTCTCTCTCTTAATCTCCACCCCACTTTCATGACTGCATGATTCACCTCAACTAGACAGGCACTATATCCCTGGTAAGAGTAGAAAAGTCAAGGAAGCATCCTGGGACAGTGTCATACCTTTGTATTTAGCCTAACCAAATGAGGCCATTATAATGTCAGTCTTTTGTCCTTCTACCCCTCTTTTGGGCAAGTTGAGAAAGTAGCAAACAAGAGCGACCTTGGAGAAAGAGTGAGAAGACCTGAGTAGACTATCACAAACTAGAAAGCTGGAGAGAAGAGAAGAAAGGAAGGAGATGTAGCGTTTGAGAGTTCAAAGAAGACTGAGAGGACATCAGTAACGACATTTGAGAAATTCACAATGCCAACCCTTCCTGTCTGATTGAGCTAGAGCTATGGCCTTAGGATAAAGGTGATAGCTCTAGAGATTTTTGCCCCAATAATGCCTTTAGCTCTTTTCAGATTCATGTTGGGGTTTCTATTGGCATTACAGGTCACCCTTTTACTTACATGCCAGACACCCTTGCTGCTGAAGCCTAAAATGGAGGGACCTCATTGCAAAGTCCATTTGCTGATACAATTTCTTTTTTTTTTTAACTCTTACCTTCCATCTTGGAATCAATATTAAGTATTGGTTCTAAAGCAGAAGGGTGATAAGGACTAGGCAATGGGGGTTGAATGACTTGCTCAGGGTTACACAGCTGGGAAGTGTCTGAGGCCAAATTTGAACTCAGGACCTCTCATCTCTGGGTCTGACTCTCAAATCCACTGAGCCACCCAGCTGCCCCTGCTGATACAATTTCATTTCCAGGAAGTCATATTGACAGTTTCATATAAACCACACTCTTCCCTATTCCAAGGGATGTCTTGTTCCCTTATTGACTGTTGCTCAATGATACATAGAGCACATCAACTATTATCTTCCTGGAATTCTTTGTTAATAGATGCCTTCAGCCTTGGTCATGAACTCCTCATTTCCCCTTTCTCATCCCCTATAACATTTCCCTAATGATCTCAGTATTTGTTCACTATAGTATCAACAAAAAATGTTAGTGAATCATGTTTTTCTTTGGTAGCCTACAAGCCCAGCCTACCTCAGACACCCTATGGATTATGGGAAATGGGAATAATAGAAACTAAGGGGACAGGAATAGATGGAGATATTGGCACAAAAACTCACCTTCTTTAATCCACCATGAATAAGTAATTTTGGCCTTCAAAATTTTCTGCTTCTTTTATCTGAGGATGTATTATGATTCTGCTTCCAATTGTCTGGACTCCATCATCTTTGTTCTTTGATTACTCTGGTTACACCTCCAGCACCCTGATTCTAGAAGCAAATGTCTCTTCTCTTCTTTGTTTTCCAGTCAGTGAGACAGTCATAGAGGAACCTACTATCTTTTCAGAGTCTCTTCATCCTTTTCTGAGTTACTCATAGAATCATAAACTCCTTCGTAGTGACCCCTCTTCCTATGACCAAAGTCCCCTTTTAGGGCTTCTTGGTTCAGCATTTTATAAGAGGAGGACCTCTAGATTGGTAATTGGATCCACCCACACCATCCTACTTGCTTTTCTTTGTAGATGGCACTCCATCTTCATATTCTTCACTGTATTTTTTGTCCTGGTTGGCTCCCACTTCTTTCTTCTCACCTCCACCTTCTGGATTCCTTGGCTTCCCTCAAGACTTTCCTCAAATCTAGCTTTCTGCAAAAGACTTTTTCTAGTCCCGTCTCTCTTCCCTCATTCCCAGCCAGATGCCTCACCCTCTGAGATTACCTTCAGTTTTCACAGTAGTATTCCTGTATGCACCTAGTTACATATTATCTTTCCCATAAGAATGCAATTTTGTCTTTCTTTCTTTCTTTTTCTTTTTTGTATCTTCAGCAGTTAGCACAGTGCCTGGTGCCAATTAACTCTTAATCAATCTTTTTGACTATTGATTCATAGCATACACACACACACACACACACACACACACACACACACACACATATGTGTGTATATATATATATATATGTATATATATATATATATATATATAGAGAGAGAGAGAGAGAGAGAGAGATGGTCAAAATATAAATATTTCTTTAAAAAGCGATAAAACAAAATAATGCACACTTAGGCCATTCAGTTTCCAGGGTGGTCTTTTATTCTCTTCTTCATATCTTGAAATATGCCTCATGATTTATGATTATCAAATTCATAATCAAAATTAAAAATAGAAGGCAAGATGTCTTACAAGAAAAATGAAATGTTGGTTAATTCTTCTATAGCTAAAGTAAAAGTCTACTTTATTGGGGAATTCTCTATGCTCTAAAACCATGTGTGAATCCTTTAAGAAAGAGGAAACCAAAGGGGGAAGTAGATATACAGGACAGGGGGCAACCTTAGAGGAGAAACTATAGCCTGGGGCACTTCACTCTCTTGCCTTGGCAAGGTGTTGAGGTGGGAGACTTGAAGCCCAAGAGATACTGGGAGAGCTGGTGGAGAGGACAGCTAAGCACCCTGGGTGGTTTTCATAATCGGTTCCAGCAAAAGTTGAACCCAGAGAAGATGAAAGTGGGCAGGAACCCAAGGGGCATCCTCAGAAGAGAGCGATATCCATTTAGTTTGAGGGACTTCTTTAGTTGTTTCCCCTTCTTGGACCAATGGGACAGAACTGATTTGGTCTCAGGAGCATGAATAAGAACAAAGGATCTTTTGGGTTGTAGGGAGAGACATTTGGTCACTGCAGTTCTTTCAGAAAGTCCCTTCCTGCCCTGATGTAGACTGAGCTCTTCTGAAGGGAAATCTCTTATAGTGAATAGTCCCTTGTTCTTCACACTCCCTTTTTGCTCAGTACTAGTCAGAAAGAGTCACCAGATCTGCCCTGAATAGTGGAGAGAAGAGGAATGAACTGGTGCTCTCTTGGAGCTCCTACTGACCTGAATTTCTCTTATCAAAATTCATTGACTGACTCGCAGGTACAATCAGAGCCTCTTGATTTGGAGAAAAATATCTTCTTACTAATGCACTGATAAAATGGGTCTTGATAGTTGTAGACTCTGTCCCTTCCTTTGTTTAGTCATCCCCTCATTTCATTCTGAAGAAGCGAGCAAGGCTAGAGAAGTGAGAGTTCTCTTAGAGGACAGGTCTCTGGAATAACACATGTGTAGGAAATGCCCCTATTCTAACTCCAATATGGCAGAGTAGATAATGAGAGCTTTCTGGTCTTTAAAAGGGTGAATGATGGGCAGAAGAGGGAGAGGGAAGGGGCTTCAGTGCTCAGAGCCTATAGAAACAAATACATCTCTCTATTTTCTTCCTTCCTGCCAGTATGATTTGACTTGTCTTCAATGTGTATCTCAAGTTCTGTCTCCATGAAGCTTGTTCTCATGATCTTTGAGGGAAGCCTCAATAGAATAATCATAGCATAATGGACTCCTGGAAGCTGCTCAAACCTTCCTCTTTCCCCCATATTTGTTTCCTCCATTCCAGACTCATCTGGTCCCCATAGCAAGGCAGGGGATGGGGAGAGAGGAGCAGGGGTTGGCTCCTGGGGGTGACTATTTTTCCTCTGCCTTGGAG
Source organism: Monodelphis domestica (assembly GCF_027887165.1). Taxonomy (NCBI): domain Eukaryota; kingdom Metazoa; phylum Chordata; class Mammalia; order Didelphimorphia; family Didelphidae; genus Monodelphis; species Monodelphis domestica. Next base: position 16,053,001 of record NC_077232.1, on the reverse strand, counting down.
AGATAGGTCTATGCCTTGAGCTCTGTGGCCTATTTACCCCTGGAATAAAAATGAATTGCAATTATAGACTGGGGTTTTCTCATGGTGGGGATAAATTGATCTGTAAGTGGTTTCTTATAGCCATCCTTAGTCCAGCTTATTCAATGAGTTCTGACTCAATCAAATATTAATAAGAATTCATTAAATGCCTAGTATGGTATCTAAATGAGGAAACAAGCATAAAAGTGAGTAAGTCTCAACTTAACTAGAAGACCCCAAACAAAATTAAATGGTGACAATGGAAGAACACTTTGGTGTAGGAGTCATAGAAATTGGGAGGGAAGTGTAGATATAGAGTCATAGGTTGCTCAGTCTTTTTCAGAACCAATTTGATTACAGCACCCTGAGGATAAGTGAATAGAAGGAACGAAGAGGTCCTACATATGGTGCCTTGTATATGGCAAGACGACCTCGCTGCCCAGATCCTACTGTTCTGGTAGATGTCTGGCCAGGGAGTAGCCTGGTCTAGACATGTGGATCAGGTAGAAGTAGGATTAAGTAAGGATTCATTCACCTTTCAGTTCAATTATATTTACCAAGGGGGAGTGAGTTAAGTAGGTTACAGCTTACTCACATTTTCTTTGATTTTGGAGAGGGAGTTCAAGGGCTCTGGAGAACCCTATACTTGAGTCAGAGTGGGTATCTCTCCTTCAGCACAGATACTCCCAAAGCACTAGTCAGTCTCAAATCAGTTCTCTTTGCTCTGATCTATGACCACAACCCAGCTTCCTTCCAGATGTGGGTCATATCTAGGACTGGAATAGAGAGTATATATGGATCTAGACCCACAAGCCCATACCCCCAATTTTTTTTATTCAAGTTTATTTTATTAAAATCAAAGCACCACAGTTGGCCAAAAACAATGCATTCCATACATAACAGTAACAATGACCCCTACATCTGATGTCCTTCACAGTAAAGGCATTCCTCCATGGGCAAATGGCATTTTTGAGGAACGAGATCCACCAGTGTAGTATCCACCATTTTAAAGTAGTTCTGGATTTCTCTCTTCCCATGTGAAAGACGTGACCCTTTGCCTTGGCATCTCACCTTATATCTTTAAGGTATTTCATATCCATTTCTCATTTTATCCTTTCAACAACCTAAAGCTTCTCCAGGGATAACTATTCCTCATTTCCTTCATAAACCCTTATTGGGTGTGGCCTCTTGCCTCTTTACCATCCTGGATATCCCCTTCTCTCTGATCTCCAGTTCATCAATGCTCTTCCTATGATGTGGAATCCCAAACGAAATGTGATATCGAGTTGTGGTCAGACTAGGAAAGAGGACTAAATCACTTTGTACTCATCAACCCCCCCTTTTTTTTCCTTCAGGGGTGAACATTGCATGGAGTTGAGGGAAGGAATGAGTGATCCCCTGTTTCATATGACTTCTCTTCTCTTCTTACAGCATCTCAAGTGATCTCATGGAGTCCCAGGATGCCTCAAAGGGAGTACTTCCATTCTGTCCTCAGCCAGGCCCTGAATCCTTCCCACAGGGGCAAATTGCCATACCTGTACAGTCTTATCAAGATCAATGGAAAGAGCCACAGCAGAAATTCCTGAAAGGAGATCCCAAGGCACTGGGGGTGAGTTCAGGTCTCTCATGCCTGGGAGAGCAGATTTGTATTTTTAACTGTGAGTGATTTAGAAGTTTAGAGTATCCACCATTTGTATGGTACTCTGAGGAGCTGCAGGAACTTCAAAGGGAACAGCAATAGCTTGTGTGTGTGTGTGTGTGTGTGTGTGTTGCTTTCTACAGGTGATGAAAAGGCAAAGGAAGATGTTCCCTTCATTAATCCAGGAAATGTGTGCAACACGGGTGGAAGTTGTACAAGTCATACATTGTTGGCACATGCACATTAAAGGACACGGAGTGACAGTGCAGTTTGTGACTTCCAGAATGGGCTGATTGAAGTTTCCCAGGTTGGTCTCTGACCCCATAGCATGGCATGATTGTGTGCCTGGCCATCAAAACAGACTGTCTAATCAAAAGTGGAAACTGTCTTTTTGGAACTCTGTTTCCTTCCTGAACCCAAGGCCTCTCCTTGTCTGGCCTTAATTTGTCTGACTTGGCTATGTGGTTGGGGGTGGGCTGGGTCACTGCTGATTGTGAAATGGAGGAGGGCCCATGGGAAATATAGGACCTGATGAAGCAGAGGTACATGGCTGGAGACATTGGGCAGTTAGCCTGCTAATACGGTCTTCCTCTATTTCTCTTTACTAACAAATACTTATTAATTCAGTATATAGTCTCAAAGATTAATTTTTATTCCATGCAAGAGTAAAACTTTGTTGAAAAATTTCACCTTGATAAAGTAATGACCAGACCATTTCCCTCTTTAAAGGAATTTTGAAACGGTCCCAAACTAACATCACTGGACAGGTTTCTTGTGAAGCTTACACCAAGCGAATCTCAAGCAGGGTTCTGTGGTGACAAAGAGAGAAAAGAGAAAGAGAAAGAACTCCAGAAGGGAAGTTGCCCTCAGATATTATGGAAGGGGACTCCTCTTCCAGAAAATAATATTTCTCCTTCCCACCCATCCCCTTAGGCCATGAACTCCTCTCATTGAAGGTAAAGTTAAGTTAAAATGATTTTATTTAATCTTATGATTGTTTTTTATTTAGTTCTATGCATTATTAATGTTTATTTCAGAAAATACAACTCCATTAATGCATACAATGCCTTATGAAATCTGGGTTTTCCAGGTATCTGAAAGAGAAGAATTTAATTAATTTTATTCCTTATGGGCAAAATATGGTACTTTTGAAATGAATTAATGACCCCACAGAGCTACTACATATTGTGTTGCCAATAGAATGTAAAGACTTTGAGAACTGAGCACTTTTTCACTTGGTCCTCCCATCTCTACCACCTGGTATTGTCTAGAATGAAGGAGGCACTCAATGAGTGAATCTTGCTCTTTTTGCTGATGGAGTCACCTCTCTGCCTTGAACAGGTCTGGACACATGCTAGCAGTTCTGGAACCAGGTGTTAATGAGATTGCTTAAAGAATTCCTATTTTAGTCCAAAGCAGTCTGGCAATGTACACAATTAGCTCCTCAGTGGCAGGGCTGCAGATCATCTCTTTCTTAGTCAATTTGGGAATAGTTGATCAATTCCACTATTAGAGGTACCATGACATTTCCTGTGACAGTTTGTATGATGTCTGGGAATTGGACCAATATATGTTAATGGTGAGCACTTTCAAACTAGAGCCAGTTATAACCATGGATCTTGGTAGTGGACAATCTTACAGACCAGAGCAGAGATAGCAAGGCCCACCCAAATTCAAATCTTTGAGGAGAGGCACTTTGCTTAAGTTAGGAAACAAAAGCAAATGGTTCAGTATTTTTGGTGTTATTCCTGTGGTGGTCATAGTCCAAAATGGGAATTATGATTACTCCAAAGGCTTTAAAGCAATCGACATTTCCATTCAGTTAGTTCATTTCATCCAGTTATGTAGTTACCATTAAGTGTGAGGAGACATATTCTGTATTGGGGAAACAGAGATAAAAACAAATGCTACTAAGAACATTTTCTCATTCATTCGTTGGAGAAAGAACAGATTTCAGAAACAAGATCTGTGATTTGAGAAGGCAAAGTAATTTGAAAGAGATCTTTAGGAAATGTTGGAGAGGAGAGAACACATTTCCACTGGGGTAGAGGGTGGTGAATCAAGAAAGTCTTGACCTTGAAGGAACAGAAAGACTTCAGCAGATAAACATGGCATGTACTAAAAACTATTCCAGGCCTGTGCTTGGTGTGGGCAAGACTAAATAGAAAGGAAGAGAGCAGAATAAGGCAGGAAGACAGAGATTGTCTAAGGTTAGCCTGGATAGAAAGTGAAAAAGAGAAATGGTTTCAACAAAGGATAAAGATGAGAGGATAATGAAGGGTGGAACTACAGACTGGGGATAAGTTTAGCAAAAATGACCTCCTGCTCTTCTCTCTATAAAATTGAACTTTAAAATTTTAAATATACCCTCAGTATCTGTCATCTGACTGGTCAATTCAGCCACCATTGTACCATGAGGTAGACTTACATCCATCTGAGTATGTCAAGGATGCTCACCACAGGTGTATTAGATAAAGAAAACTCCAAACTCCCTAGAATAAAACAGATTTTTGTCCAAGGTTCAATTTCTGAATCTGTTTCCCTTATACATTTGATGGCTCTGGATTACTCAAGTCATCAGCAACAACCTGAGAGCCATCAGAGGCAAGATGTCTTGCAAGAAAAAAATGAAATGTTAGTTAATTCTTCTATAGCTAAAGTAACAGTCCACTTTATTGGGAAATTCTCCATGCTGTAAACCCATGTGCAAATCCTTTAAGGAGGAAACCACAGGGGGAAGTAGTTTAGACAGGACCGGGGGCAACCTTAGAGGAGAAACTATAGCTTGGGGAACTTCACTCTCCTGTCTTGGCAAAGGGTTAAGGTGGGTGATCCAAGAGATTCTGGGAGAGCTGGTGGAGAGGACAGGTAAGCACCCTGGGTGGTTTTCATAATCAGTTCTAGCAAAAGTTGAACCCTAGAGAAGATGAAAGTGGGCAGGAATCGAAGGGGTATCCTCAGAAGAGAGCAATATCTATTTAGTTTGAGGCACTTCTTTAGTTGTTTCCCTCTCCTAGTATAATGGGAGAGAACCGATTTAATCACAGGAGCATGAATGAAGACAAAGGATCTTTTGGCTTCTAGGGAGAGACATTTGGTCATTTAAGTTCTTTCAGAAAGCCCCTTCCTGCTCTGACATAGACTGAGTTCTTCTGAAGGAAAATCTCTTATGGTGAATAGTCCTTTGTGCTTCACAAATTGTTTTAGTTCAGTAGCAGTCAGAAAGAGTCACCAGATCTGCCCTAAATAGTGGAGAGAAGAGGAATGGATTGGTGCCCTCTTGGTATTCCTTCTGCCCTGAATTTCTCACCTCAAAATTCATTGTATGACTCTCAGGTACAATCAGGGCCTCTTGAATTGGAGAAAAATATTTTCTTACCAATGCATTAATACAGTGGGTCATGGTAGTGGTAGACTCTTTCCTTTCCTTTGTTTACAGCCATTACCTTATTCATTCCTAAGAAGGAAGTAAGGCTAGAGAAGTGAGAGGTGTCTTAGAGGACAGGTCTCTGGAATAGCACATGTGTAGGAAATGCCCCTATTCTAATTCCAATATGGCAGAGTAGATAATGAGAACTTTCTGGTCTTTAAAAGGGTGAATTATGGGCAGAAGAGGGAGAGGGAAGGGACATCAGTGGTCAGAACTTACAGAAACACATGCAGCTCTCTACTTTCTACCTCCCTGCCAGTATGATTTCACTTGCCTTCAACATGTATCTCAAGTTCTGTCTCCATGAAGCTTGCTCTCATGGTCCTTGAGGGTAGCCCACAATAATTCCTCTTTTCACATCCTAAAACAGTTCCTTCCCCTAGAATTCACCAGAAGTAGCTTAGAGTGCTCCCTTTTATAGTTTTCTTTGTTAATCTTCTGTTAGCGAGAGTAAGCTTTGGGAGATAGTTATAGTCAGAAGCAATAAACATTATTAATTACTTAATTTGTGCTAAATTCTGGGATTACAATAATAAAAAGAAAGCTGGTCCCTGCCCACAAGGAGCTTACAATCCACTGAAAGAAGACAATATACAAAAGGAAGCTAAAAATGTGTAGAGGCTGCCAGAAGGTACCTCGTGAGGAGTCATGATGTTCATGGAGTCAAAACCAAGCAGAACAATGGAGAGAGAAGGAAGAGTTTAGCTGGAGAATTCTGAGCCCTCTATAAATATTGGGAAGGCTTTGGGCAGAGTCCATTATTCTACTCTCTCCATCCCTTCAAACACAGGGGAGAAGCAGCTTTTGAGTATAAATCTGGATCAAACTCTATGATGATGAGATTTCAGGTGATGGACTACTGATGGGAAATGAAGAGATGAAGGGCTTTTCTTCTCTTCCTTTCCCAATGGCACAACAGAACCCATACCTGGACACATGGTAGATTCTTAGTAAAGGATATGGGGAGTAGAATACTCAAAGAAGAATGAACTCCTGGAAGTTGCTCAAACTCTCCTTTCACCCCATATTTGTTTCCTCCATTCCAGACTCATCAAATTCCCATAGTGAGGCAAGGGTTGGGGTGGGAGCAGCAGAGGTTGGCTGCTGGCAGGTGACTACTATCCCCCTGCCTTCATGAGATAGGTCTAAGCCATGATCTTTGTGGATTATTTGCCCCTGCCATAAGGAAGAATTACAATTATAGACTGGAGTTTCCTCATGATTGGTATAAACTGATCTGTAAAAAGTGGTTTCTCGTAGCCACTCTTAATTAAGATAAGAATTATGATTGGCCAGTTTATTCGATCAGTTTTGACTCAATCAAGCATTAATAAGAATTCATTAAGTTCCTAGTAAGTGCTTTTTATGCACCCTAAATGTGTAAAGGAAACCCCTTGCTCCCAGGGACCTGAACTTTCTTCTAGGCTGACCCATCCTATTTGCATGCCTGGATGTCACCTGAAGACTGCAAACAGAGGTCACAGGTGAAGAGCCCTAGGAACATGACCTGGAACTAAAGGTTACAGGTCTGTGATCAAGATAAAGGATAAATGTGTGGAGTGAAAAACACATGCTCTCTTTATTCCATGGGAGGCAGTGTGGAAGGACCATGGCTGAGGGTGACAGCCATGTGGAGAAACACATGGACAGAGTTAGGTTAGATTAAGCTTAAATCTCTCTATATCTGCTTTTTCTATTTCAAGTGGTTATTAATAAACTCTATGGAAAATAAGAACCCGGGATTATTAATTTTAATCTAATGTAAATGAAGAAAAAAACATAAAAGTGAGAAAGTCTCCATTTAACTAGAGGACCCAAAACATAATTAAAAGGTGCAAGGGAAGAATGCTTTGGTATAGGAGTCATAGGTATTGGGAGGGGAGTGTAGATATAGAGTCATAGGTTGCTCAGTCTTTTTCGGGACCAATTTGATTACAGTATCCTGAGGATAAGTGAATAGAAGGAACGAAGAGGTCCTGCATATGGTGCCTTGTATTTGGCAAGATGACCTCGCTACCCAGACCCTACTGTTCTGGTAGATGTCTGGCCAGGGAGTAGCCTGGTCTAGACATGTGGATCTGCTAAAAGTAAAGGATTCACTTATCTTTAAGTTCAATTATATTTACCAAGGGGGAGTTAGTTTCTAAAGATGAGTAGGTTAACACCTTATTCATATATTTTTTTTTTACTTTGGAGAGTGTAAGGATAATTTAGGGTTGTGACCTAATCTAAATTAATTTTGGTTGCCAGGGAATAAAATACTCAAGTCAGCTTGGAAATGTATGGTGGTTTAATTAATATAGAGGGAAAGAATTAAGGAGAAGAGAGAGGGAAAGGTATAGGATTTCTCCCACCTGACTTGTTCCAGGGGGAGTTCAAAGTTCTCCACCATGAGGTCTTTGAAGATTAGAGGCTTTTTCTAAGAGGATGGTGTTTGGAAGGTTAAGGAGGGAAGAATCAGCCTTAACTCCAAGACAGCTCAGAGAAAATGCCTCACCTGAACTAGGTTACTAGGCTTCTTCCAGTATGGTATCAAGGAAAAGTCACTGCTAACCTGGACAATACCTGCCACCATGTCAAGAAAGACTCAGCACGCTGCCCCCAGCCACCTCTCTGCTGCCACAGAGACCAGAGAGAGGAAGTGATACAAAATATATAGACTACTTTGCATCACTTTCCTGCATCTCACATGTACCAATGGTAGCTTAAGCTTAACTTAGGACAGCTGAGGGGTCTGTCAGTTGTTTTTGATTTGTCATTTTGCCTACACATGTCTGTCATAGGCCATCCTCCTAAATACTTAATCCTTAAGTATGGGTGTAGACATTCCTTTTTTTATTAGACTAAGTAGGGTGGAGTAATCTAAAGTTCACAAGAGGAAGTTCCTAGCATAGCACTAGTCAGTCTCACTTTGCTCTGATCTATGACAATAACCCAACTTCCTTCCAAATGTGGGTCATATCTAGAACTAGAATATATGGATCTAGCCCCATAAGCCCATACCCACAATTAAAAAAGTCTGGATTGCTATCTTCCCATGTGAAAGACATGACCCTTTGCCTTGGCCGTGTCCCTGAGTATCTTTCAAAGCCTTTCATCCATTCCTCATTTTTTCCTTTCAACAACCTAAACCTTCTTCAGGGATAACTATTCCCTATTTCTTTTAGAAAACCTGATTGGGCATGGCCTGTTGCCTTTATCATCTTGATTATCCCCTTCTCTCTGATCTCCAGTTCAGCAATGCTCTTCCTATAATGTAGAATCCCAAACTAAATGTGATATCCAGTTGTGTTCAGATGGTAAAGAGGACTAAATCACTGCATTCATCAACCCTTTTTTTTTCCCTTCTGGAGTGAACATTGCATGGAGGTAAGGGAAGGAATGAATGACCTCCTGTTTCATATGACTTCTCTTCTCTTCTTACAGCATCTCAAGTGATCTCATGGAGTCCCAGGATGCCTCAAAGGGAGTATTTCCATTTGTTCCTCAGTCAGGCCCTGTATACTTCCCACAGGGGCCAATTGCTGTACCTGTACACTATCAACATCGATGGAAAGACCCCCAGCAGAAAGTCCTGAAAGGAGATCCCAAGGCACTGGGGGTGAGTTCAGGTCCCTCGTGTCTGGGAGAGCAGATTTGTGTTTTTAACTGAGTAACTTACCAGTTTAGAGGTTTGAGAGACAGAAGAAATTGGTTTTGCTTTTATTTGCATATTGGTAGAGATTAGAATAGCCTGACATACAGCATATGTGTAATAAATGTTTGTTGAATCATTAACTGGGCTTAAAATTATCAAGTTTATAATGAAAAAAAAATGTTATCCACCTTGAGAGAAAAGAACTATTGAAGTTGGGATACAGATGAAAACATATGATTTTTCAGCTGTTTGTTTGGATTTTTGTTTGGTGGTTTTGGTGGTAGAGACATGGAGAGAGAGAGGACTTGCAAGTCAGGTCATGCAAGAAACAAGCTGGGGACCTGCCTGTCAATCAAGAAGAAGGTTCCAAATGGAATGCTCCCAGGAGAAGGCAGTTGAGGCTGGCTTAAGGACTCTTGGGGGGCTGACTTGGCTTTGGACTCTCTGACCAAAGGAGAAAGTGAGAAACTGTTTTGTTCTTCTCTCTCTGGGGGTTGACTGATTAGGAGACTTGGATTCTCTCTCTCTTGGGGTAACTGACCAAGAAAGGAGGCAATCCTGTCTGTAGGGGCAAGAAGCTGAACTGATCTTGTTAGCTTTTGTCCCAGGCTGAAGGACCCTTCGGGGCGTGGGGGTGGGGCTTCTGAAATTAGGTGAAGAGACCTTGGTGGTTTTGTGAAGAAGAAAAGAAGATTTTAAACAGTTGTCCTCCATCTCTCTGACTGTTCTTCCTGTCACATTATAGATTCATTATAGATTAGGGAACCCCTCATCCCTTTTACCTCAGTTTCCCCTCCTGTTGTTATCCCAATAAACCCCTTACCTGAGAAAGAAGACAAGAGTATCTTTATAGTCCACTCAGGGGAGAGGGAGGAAGCCAAAGGCTTCCAGAAGCAGGTGGTTGAGGGAGGGAGTGAGGAAGGAAGAGAATTGAAGAAATATATTGATCTACTAGTCATCAGTACGAATCAATAGGCAAACATCAGAGCATTCCCCTGTGGCAGCCTCCCTCTATCTGTATCAGTATTATCTCTGTATCAGTGTACCTAGTTATTACATCAAGAAATAGTTACACAGATTATCCATTTATTACACTTAAAAATGAACAAGATGGAATTAAGAAAAGAAAGAAAAGAAAAAAATCATCCTTATGATACTGTGAGAATTTGCATGAACCTCAAAAAGTCATCTCATTTTCCCTCATTATACAGCTGAGGAAACTGAAGTTCTGATGGGTTCAGTGGCTCACCCAAGGTTACAGAATGAAGATGTAGCAAAGCTCCATTTTGAACCAAAATCCTTGACTACAAATCCATGTTGCATCATGTGAAAAGTCTTCCGCCTTTTGCATATGAGTCAGTTAAAGAGGTACAATAACTCACGGAGATGGGACTCAAGAACAGTGCACAAATGTGAATCCCTGACTCTCTTCTCAAAATTCTGGGCTATTTCCATTCCAGCTATTGGCTGCCTCAGCATTGTGACCTTTCAGTGACTCAGCAGCTTTCTGGATGGGTTAGACTTGGACAAGGCACCCAGGAAATACCTATTTGGTGTCAGAGAGGGATATTTCCATCTGTTTCCTGAATGCCCTTCTCTAAATCAGTACTGAAGTGAAACTTAAGGAGAATTCGATGTGAGATTCCATTTCTGGGGCTTAAGTTAGGGGCCTTTTAGCTTGGACAGGTGTAGGGGAGGCAGGAGAAAGGAAAGAGCTAAATGAGATGTTCAGTTTGGCTATGAATATGAGGAGGAATGGGAACCACTATAACAATGCATGGGAGGTTCTGCCATGTTCTACTCCCTCTGGGGAGTGCGTTAGAGTAGGATTTCCTAGTGAAGTCTCTGGTTCCCCTTCTTGCCCCAATATCTCCTCTGGGAAGGCGTCATAGTTGACTATGATGGAAGATGGCAGAAGGAAAAGAAGGTGAGGGAGGGAAAAAAGGGAATTTCTCATCCCTCAGCATTTCAGTGAGTGAATGTTTCCTTGATGTCCCAGAGGTGTACATGCACATAATTTCTGAGGTCTGCTTGTCTCTATTATCTTTCCTTGGATCATGGACGATTGTGTTTTGGTGTAGGTTGAAGATCTGGTGTTCTGGGAAAAATGTCAGCATGACACACTTTTAGTTTTGATCTTCATCATTATTTTTAATTATTATCTTCATTATTATTAATCATGATTTTCCACTGATTTCTTCAATCTCGACCAACAAAATAATGAATCAAGTACTGTTTTTTAGCATTTTCTATTTTCTGAAGTGTAAATACACATGCAGAAATTTAGTGCTTGACTTTCTTGTGAGTCATTTAGAGTTTATTCCATCACAACCATTAAGATGTCAATTTGTTGGGATCATAGAAGATCAAGCTATGGTTGTAATGGAAATAAAATTAACCCTTTAAAGCTGTTGTATTCAGTGTTGATTTTGTTTATCCTCTTCATGGAAGAATGGGGAAAGGGCAAACTGGTTTCTAAGGATGTCCTATAGAGGATGGCTATCCCAGGAATGCAAAATCACATCAGTTTTCTAGATAGCATTAACTTTCTGCAACCCACCATGAAAGCCTCCATGGTTGCCCACAAGATGTGTCTTTCCCTTGGTTTGGGATGGAACATGTGATTTAATTGGTGTAAAGTGATTTTAAAGAGAAAATCTGCTTTGCCAAAATTAAGCTGTGCACATAGAATTGTTTAGGGGTTGGAGGAAATTCTTTGAGTCATACTGACTCAGTCATACTGACTTAGGGTCATACTGACAGTGTATGAAAGAGGAGAAATCATTGGATTATAAGCTGACAAATTTAGAAGTGGGAGAATCTTTGTCATAATGGCATCCAATGCTCTTCTTTTACAGATGAGGAAGCTGAGGCACAGAGAGATTAAATGAGTTGATCAGCATACCATAGTTCCTTTGTATCAGAAGCAGAACTTTAAACCATGTCACTATGACTCTTGGACCTCCTGTTTTTCTACCATGCAACATTGTCTCTGATATTTTCCTTACTAAGAGCAAGCAATCTACTTGGGGTAAAAGCTTTAGAACCTGCCAAGTATTCTATATGCATTTGGAGCAACTACAAGTTTCAGTGTTTAGAGAACTGGGCCTGAAGTTAGTAATTCTCATATTCCTAAATTCATATCCAGCTTCCAACATTTACTACCTCAGTGACCCTTGGCAAGTCATTTTACCCTGTTTTTCTCAGTTTCCTTAGCTGTAAAAGAACCTGGAGAAGTAAATGAAGAATCACTCCAATATCATAGTTAAGAAAACTCCAAGTAGGGCCAGGAAGAGTTGAATATTACTCAACAACTGTCACAATATATGTTATTTAATATAATTACATTCATAAAATTTTAATTTTTGAATTGATTAGTTTTTTATTCTGGTCCTCTGATTCAATTTTAGTAGTGAGCTTTTTAAAAAAATCATTAGAGGGGGCAGCTGGGTAGCTCAGTGGATTGAGAACCAGGCCTAGAGACGGGAGGTCCTAGGTTCAAATCTGGCCTCACCCACTTCCTAGCTGTGTGACCCTGGGCAAGTCACTTAACCCCCATTGCCTAGCCCTTACCACTCTTCTGCCTTGGAGCCAATACACAGTATTGACTCCAAGATGGAAGGTAAGGGTTTAAAAAAAATCATTAGAAATACAAGTATGACAATTCCTTCATTCATGATCTTAGGAAATTTCCAGGGATATTAGGAAGTTAAATCAAGTGTCTATACACCATTCCATCAGTATATGTAAGAGGTGTGCTCTGAAATCAGTTTTTCCTGACCTTACTGAGCTCTCTATTCACTAAAGTATGATGTCTCTGCTTTTCATGAATTCATGATTATTGGATTTTAGAGCAACAAGACATCTTAGAGATCTTCTGGTCCAGCCCCTTTATTTCACAGATGAGGAACCTGAATCCCAGATAGACAAAGAGACTTGACCAGGATTAAAGAGGTTATAAGTGGTGGAGTTGAAAGTCAATTCTAATTTCCTTTATTTAAAATACCAGTCTATAATTCAATTAAATAATAATTTTCAATTAACCCTCTACTGCATTAGCTCCATGTTCAGAGAGAAGAGGATGAGTCATTTTTCTATCTTCTCATTTGAATCTCTTTCTCTTCCAGACTGTCCAGATCATGATTGCCTTCATGAATTTCAGTCTAGGCATGCTCTTTGTTTTGCTTCCTGAAGATATTAATGGTAGAAGACATTTTCTGGTGTACACTGGCTACGTCTTTTGGGGAACAGCATTTGTGAGTATAGATAATGAATCTATTTCTGAAATGTATTCTTCCCCTTTGTTCCCTGGAGACAGAAGGCAACCTGCGTCCCAACAACACAGGCCTTCTGTGCAAGGTGTTTCTTTCTCTACTTCCAGTTGGGGATTTGGGGAAGAGTTGATATTCACAAATATATGCATAAGGGGAAGGGTTGGTATATATATACATAAACACAGAGGTAATAGTTAAAATATATGTATATAATGTGTGTATGCATGTTTGGATATACAGACACGGACATACAATCTACCTTCAACATTCATGTATTTAATTTTCACCAAAATCAAATATTTGGATCATTTTAATAGTAACTTCAATTTCACTTTCACCTTGGGAATGATGCACATTCACAGCTAGGTGCAATAAGAAAAAACACACAAACCAGAGTCCCAATGGGACCAAGCGCCCAGCATCCTACTGAGTATCTCACCTGTCTTGTTCACGTCCCAGATTAAAGAGCTCTTGGTACATTGGTTGCATCTTTTCATTGTCTTTAAAGCTCAGGTTTCGTTTTACAATCATGCCCCAAAAGTGTAGTGCAAGTCCTTTGGGCACTGTTATGATCAAACTGAAGCTGCTAAAGCTGACATATTGAAATGGTATATAGATGGTGGATTGAGGCCATGTGCAGTCTAATATGACTTGAATTCATTATGGAGGAGAGGTATAAAAAGGAAAACAAGAGTTGAAACTAGGAGAGGATATATTAACGTTATGTTATGTGTAAAGTTCAAATCTCATGCTAATATATCAAAATTAATCCCCCTCCTCCAAACTAACTCCTCAGGGAGTTTCTTCTTGTCTGAAAACAGACCTGACTTAACTATACTCTCTGAATAAAAATGAAATTCTAAATTACTATCTTATCCTAAGTGAAATTTTAAAATCTTAAATTGATTTGGATTCTTTATCTTCTAACGTCTCCTTAAAATAATATACTAAATCAAACTTTCAAGTGGAACTGTCAGTTTCACTTCACAGAGAAGCTGATGAAGCTCCTCTTTCTGTCTTCTCTCCAATGGTCCAAGTCTCTGTCAGGTCACACAAGATTGCTCTTCAGCGCCCCCTCTGGTGAAGCAGGGAAAAGCTCTCAGTAAACTCACTCTTTCAGTTCAGTATGAATCTCAAATCTCAAATCAAACTACCACAAATAACAAACAAATCTTCTTTTCTATCAGAGAATGACCCAGCCCCCAACTCTCTCCAAAACAAGTCAGAGAGTCTGGACCCAGAACTCCCCAACTGACTCTCCTTTATGCTAGGCCTCTTAAAGAACCCTCTGCAAGTTCTGTCTCCTCTCTTGAAGGGGACAGAGTAAAAGTGGAGAAACCTTTTCTCTTACCTGAAACCTGTTTTTTATGAAATAAATTCTCATCACAATATACCCCCCTGTGATTCACTGGGAGACCCATCTCTCCAATGAATCAAGTAACCTAACTAATATTCTAAAATTAAAACACAGAGAGTTAAAGAGAGGAAGGAAAAAAGAAAGAAAGTAAAACATCTTGGTCACATATTACACATTTCCAATTACAAAAATAACACACTTTTAACAGCTATACTTTTACAAAAACACAATCTAAAGATACTTATTCCAATTCAATGTGAGGGTTTTTTATAAAGGTTTGACTGAATTATTTAAGAATAAGTTGCCAGGAATTTAATTCATTCCAAAGAAATTTGTTTTAACAATTTATTTATAACATATAGAAAGAGTGAAAGTAAGAAAAATCAGAAAGAGAATAGGGTAAGATATTTAGGCTATACACTAAGTATTTTGCCCCAGCCCTGGGCTCAACCCAGGCAGGGCTAATTAGGCCTTAGCTAGAGGGGCCTTGGCCTTGAACAGAGGACCTGGGGATGCAGGGAGCCTCTCCAAAGGGTAGGTCTATCCTTAGGCTAGTCCCTTCAGAAATTCAGGCAAGGAGTCAGTCTTTTTCATTTAACATGTGTCAGTCCAAAAGAATACAGTCTGAGATCTCAAGTCCAAGCTTCTCCAAGGTCAAGACAAAAGACCCAAGAGACTTCTTCAGTCAGAGTTCCTCCAAAGTCAAGTTGAAGAAGAAAGACTGAAGAGCCTCTTCTCAGGAAGTTCTTGACATTTTTACAGATCATTCCTTTTCATGACTTCCTGTGACTTTTTCCTCAACTTTACAAGTACCAATTACAGATAAAGCCAATTCTGATTCATCATCCACTATCCCACATGAAGGTCACAGACCTCCCCCACTTAAGTGTGAGTGGGCTATATATGCTTTTAATGATTAAATCTAAAAATAGGCAGGGGAGAGTTAATTTAATCTTCACAATCAGGGGAGAGTTAATTTAATCTTTACAATCAGGGGTGAGCTAATTTAATCTTAACAGTAAGGGAAGAGTTCATTTCATTTTTACAATCAGGGGAGTGTTAATTTAATCTTCAGAGTTACTATCTAAAAACCCGTGCAACACATTATTACATTAATTACATACAATAACATTCCCCCAGACATGGGTATGAATCACCCCCCCCCATGAATTTCATCCTGAGATATTTTCTTCAATATTTAATTTTTATATTTTTAATATTTATTTATTATTTTATTTTATTTTTATTATTAATTTTATTCATTATTTTATTTCTAAATTATTTAAGTTATTAATATTACTATTTAACATGCTGTTTTTATATCAAGAAGAATTATTTTTAAACCATAAATTATATACTTACTATTACATTCTAAAACAAACCTTTAAGTACAAAAATCAAACCTTTCATTTAAATGCGAAGTTCAGTGTCCTTGAAATAATCCTGTGTCCATTGTTTTCATTGTAATACAGTGTCCTTTCAAATAGTCTCTAGGTTTAGTCCATTGTACTTGAAAATACTATCCTATTTTCCAGTTGTCCATTTGTTCCTTCTTGACTCTCAACTTCAACTAATGGTACTCTCTTTACATGGGAACAATGGGTGTTGGTGTTGTCAAAAGCATCTGGAATGGACCTTCCCAGGCTGGCAAAGTTGCTTCTGTTCTGTTAAAGTTCTTAATGTACATCATATCTCCAGGATGTATATCATGCAATGAAAAATCTATTGGTCCAGCCTGTACAATTGCTCCTAATTCATGCAATTCCTTGATTTTAATCTGCAAATCTCTAATATATTCTGCACTAAGTTTTAATGGTTCTGAGACTATATCTTTTGTTAACACTGTTAGGGGTTTGAACAGGCATAATAGGTGTTAATATTTCTGGGTCTGGAAATTTAAATTTTTCAGTCTCTGATTCTATAGCCCTATCTCCCCTGTTACACCTTCATAATGTATCATGTGCCCCTTTTTGGAATTCTTCTCTTTGAGTATTATTTGCATTTTGATTTTGGCTTTTTATTAGACATGCCCCATTTCTAATATATTGCAATAATTCATTTGCTTGATCTTGGTTAATAATTTGGCTACTGTTTGTATCACTATATCTACCATTTTCAATTCTAAAAGTGCCTCAGTTAAAGTTGTTGGCATATCTAAAATAGTTTTTCCTAAAGTTGTTTCTAAAGTTGTTTCTGAAATTGCCCCCATTATTGCAAAAATTGCTGAGAGCATTATACTAAATTATGTAAAGAAGGCTCTTCAACAGTTATTTTTCTTTCCTGCCTGAGAATAACTTTTGGATTGCAGTGGGAAAATGACAACTAGAAAGATCTTGCCAGAGAAACACAAAGAAATAATAATATTGTAATAATTTCCCTTTAATTGCTTTACATTACTAGGCTCATATCAAGTTACATATGAAATCACCTGAAAGGTAAATCAGAATTGGTTAGAGGCCATCATCAGTAATTTTGAAAGAATCATGGTGAATAGGAGAAGTGCTTTAGTACTGGAGAATAGCATTCATCTTGATTGTTGAGAAAGAAAAGACAGTGGTATAAATCACTGAGTTTGACTTCAATCTGGGCATAATTCTAGAATGTATCACCCATGATAGGCCAGTGTGAATTTTAGTTTTACTCCCCTTGCTTAGTCTTTAGAATTCTAGCAACCAAGAATGTATACAGCCCTACATAAGGATTATGTATTGAGGAGGATGGTCTATGATTGACATGTGCTAGCAAGTGACAAATCAGAAACAACTGACAGACACCGTGGGCTGTCCTAAATCAAGCTTAAGCTACCATTGGTACACTTCCTCTCTCAGCTATCTCTCTTTAGGAGACATTGGGCTTGCTTGGCAATGTTGGGTTCTTGTGGTAAGGTGAGGGGAACTCATGCCGTCATTCTTGGCATGCTTGCCAGCTTTTGTTCTGTAGCATGATTTAGGTGAGGCATCTTCCCTGAGCAAATCTGGTGAGTGGTTAGGCTGATTCCTCCTTTCCTTTACCTCCTGAAAGCACTATCCTCCAAGGAGACCCCTCATCTTGGAGGAGGCCTTGTGACTGGAAATAGAACTAGATTAAATCTTGGAGGAGGCCTCCTGGCCGAGGTCTCTGAACTTCCCTTAGCTTAGGCAAGGCTAGAGAAATCTTATACCCATTCCTCTCTCTCTTCTTAATTTCTTCCCACTATTGTAATTAAACCACCATAAAAATTCCAAACTGATGAGTATTTTATTGGGATTGAATTGAAATCCCTGGTGACCACTAAAACTAATATATGCAGGTGAAAACCATAATTTTACTCTTAAGAGTCTTGGGAATTTTACCCTTAACGCCAATGTATGTTTCAAAAAGTGAATAGTCACCACTAAGAGGGAATAAGATCTTGTCAAGGACAAGCTATAAGTCACTAGCCATCTTTTCTTTCTTTCTTTTTTTGGCAAGTTTATTTGACCTCAAAGTGATTTATTCTAATTCTTATGATGGAAAAAGAAATTCCTGTCCACTAGTTCTTTGGCCAAATGTTTAAGAGGTTCCTGGGAGCATCTAATGTATCCACCAGAGACATCACGTCGTCAGGGATAGAAGAAGCAGGGTTCAATGATGGATAGGGAAGGTTGTATACATTATTGAAAGAAGTGAAGGGTTTAAGATGTTGATGTTTGTCCACAGTTCATCATCTCTGGCTCCCTCTCCATTGCTGCAGAGAAGAGAGCCACGACTATTATGGTAAGTGTCATTTCTGTTTTCTGTGCAGGCCTGAGGCAGACTCTGATAATTTCTTTGAAGACACCATAAAAGACAACCTCCTTAACCCAGGCTGGGCTGGAGCAGGTTTGACTGATCACTGCTCTATGGCTGAGCTTTTCCTTGGGAGCAGAAGGAGAATCAATCACTAATGACGGCTCTCCCATTGTTCAGATTGCTGCCTGCTAAAGCCTGTATATAGTCAGACCAGCAGAAGTACAAAATTCTCCTCTGTAGTTTTCAGTTCCCTCAATCTTCTCAGTTAGCTTTATGCCAAGAACCAAACCTCATCCCCAAGCCATGTTGCCTGCCTGGGAAAACATAAGGACTTTGGGAGCTGAGCAGTTTTCCACTTGGTCCTTGCAGATAGCAAACACTCCGTGGTGCACTTGCTCCCAGATTCTGCTGTTAGATTCACCCTTGGCTCTTAAATAAGGCCGAAACGTGATAGCGGCTCTATAAGCACGTGCTAATGGGTTGACTGTTTTCTGACTTCTCACTGCTTTTAGGTCCAAAGCAGCCTAGCAATGAACGTTGTCAGCTCAGTGATGGCTGGCCTGGGAATCGTCTTTCTCTCAATCAATTTGGTAACACATTTATTCCTTTATTACTGTCGTGAAGAAGGTTCCCATTTTTCCTGCTTTACGTTAATATTTCTATTTCTGGTGAGTACTTCCAGGATGGGACCAGTTATGATGATTGATTTTTGGAATGGGCAATCTCTTTAGGTCAGGGCAGAAACACTGAGGTTTTTGAAGAAGTCTGAACCTTTTGAAAAGAGGCAAGTTGCTTGTGTTGGGAAACAGGAAATTCCTTAATTTTTTGCTCTTCTTCCTGTGGTCTCAGCCAGAAATGTCAACTGTGGAAGATGCAGAGGATCAAAAACAATTGATATTTCCAGTGCACTCACTTTCAATTCCATGGGGAAAAAAAAGCATCTGATGATGCGGTGATCATGATATGTCAGGTGATAATGGAACTCACTGTCTAATTCGTAATTGGGGGAGGACAAATATCGGAAAAAAAGACATCTGATACAGATGGGTAAGGTAATTGTCAAGGAGAGCTTTGGGCAGTGTAGAAGGAGAGAGATTCCCTTTTTAAATGGGAGAGTGGGTGGCTAGTCAAGAAAGTATTGAAGGAGAGGATGTCAATTGATGAGGGTCTGCCATAGCCTGTTCCTGGCCTGTGGTGGGTGTGAGCACTGCTATTGCAAAGGGAGAGAGCAAGACAGTGTGTCCAAGGCTCACCTTATTGGAGATTAGAATAGGGGAATAACTAAAACAAGAGACAGTGGTCAGAGGATCAGAAAAGCTGGATCCAGAGATTAGGTACAGCCTTACCATGTATGAGTTCCTCAAACAAATTCCTTTATTCCCCTATTCCTTAGCAGATTATTCACTTTTAAGAACTCTCCTATGATTAGATTGTTATTGGCTACAGGTGTGACAACAGATCATGACTGACTAAAAAAATACAGTCACCAAACTTTAGAGGAAACAATCATATAAATTGAACCCTGGATGATTGATAAACCAATAAATGTTTATTTTCTCTAAAAGGAGATATGATTCCATCTCTGAGTAGAGAGTTTGGGGTATTTTTTTTTATCAAATAAATCTATACTGAGTACCTAGGATTGGCCCAGATGAATGCCGGCATGGCTTGTGTAAGGTGTAGAGCTCAAGGGATGAATATCCATTTGACCATAGGCAGGGCAGCTTGTACTTCTGAACCTTCCATTTCTGATGTGCTAAGTGGAGACAGTCATCTTTGCAGAATAACTTTCAGTGGATTATTGTGAAGAAAGTACTTTGTTAATCTCAAGGATGTGCTTTGTTATTATGATGATAAATAATAACAGTAGTAATAATATTGTTAATATTTAGATATCACTTCAATGTTTGCAAGGTGCTTTACTGTGTCTTAAGTTTTGTCTCCGGAAAATCCCCCTGCTCTTAACCTGCCCCATTCAGTGCTCCCCTTTACCTCATTTCTACCTGATCTGTTAGATGAAGGGGCTTGTGTCTACCCCTAACCATTTTCTGTTTGGTCCTTTTTCCAGGGAATCAATGTGATTCTGTTAATACTAGCTGTCTTAGAATTTCTGGTCTCCATTATCACCTCCAGCTTTGGTTGCAAGGCATTGTGCTGTGGCCAGAGTGAGGTGAGTAGTTGATGGCATGTGGTGACTTTCATGGCACTGCACTACAATGATTATCCTGGGAAGATCAGTCAGCAGGTCAGTGTGGTGATCACTGAGAGGACAAGCCATTTTCAGAGAAGCCAGCCTGAGATTTGTGTGTGTTTCCATATTCTTAAGCATCAAATCCAATGACAGAAACAAACCAATCCCTAAGGCTACTAGTGAGTTCAGTCAGAACATCCTGGGCACCCAGAGTCACAAGTCTATGTGTAAATCCTTCTGACCTTTCTCCCAAACCATCATCTCCCTTCTAGACTTCACCATTCACCTCCCAAATAGGTAGGCTCCATATTCCTATTCAAAAAAGACGAAGAAAGGAAATATCTTTTCTGTTCCATCCATTTCAGTTTCCAAGAGGGGGGGAAAGGAATTGGATGAGGGAATGGTATAGTGAATTTGATATCATACATAATGCATCTCTGTTACACTGCATCTCCCTAGAAAGTGTATGGGGCACAGCCCCTGACAACTTACTTATGAGTACTAGATGGGAAGAAAGTCACTAATGAGGCATGACCAGATATATTCTACTTAGACCAATGGCATTTCCTTAAGTCTCATTAACTGAGAATGGGTTGATTTGGGTCTACTTGGATGATAGTCATGCTTTTATATTTAAACTAAGTAAAACAGACAGTAAG
Source organism: Monodelphis domestica (assembly GCF_027887165.1). NCBI lineage: Eukaryota > Metazoa > Chordata > Mammalia > Didelphimorphia > Didelphidae > Monodelphis > Monodelphis domestica. Next base: position 16,032,046 of record NC_077232.1, on the reverse strand, counting down.
AGAGTCAACCTTTTCTTTTCTTAACCCTTTAGGACAAGTTTCAGAGAGCTGTGTAGCTAAGAGTGAATTTAGAGAAAGATTACCATCCAGAAATGTGATGGGCAGTGGAGGAGATGAGTTGATAGTAAACAGGAAAAATAAATTTATATGAGAAGTTAGCCAACCAGTTTCTTTAATGGAATCCTTTTTCTCTTGTTTAGCAGTTTTCAATAGAATAGTAATATCACTAGTTTTTATGCACTAATAGTCTCTGTAACTCTATTTTTGCACCTTTAGGTTACTCATATATGGGATTTCTATTGGCTCTACAGGTCACTCTCTTCATGCCTACCTCTACCTACCATGTGCCAGAGAACCCTGCTACTGATGCAACAACTGCATTACCAGAAATCCATCCTGATGGTCCCTTATAGGAAACTTGCTTCCCTTTCCCTGCTTCGCTGTTTCTTCATGAATGATCAAGGAAATCAACCATTTTCCCCTTAATTTCTTTGTAGTCACTTTCAGCATTGGTCACTGTTAAAAGGATTTTCTTATTCTTTCCCCAGTCACTTTAAGAGACAGGAACAAACATTTTTATGTAAGAACAAGAGAGCTGAGAAGAGATTTAGTTAGAGCTTAAGATTCCATTACCTAGGAGATGAGATATATAAAGAAAGAGACAGTTGAAGGTTTATGGGCTTTTATCTTTGATCTTGGAGGGAGCAGGTCAGGCTGGCTTTGACTCTGTGACTGGCAGTTTTTTAACTACTGACAAGTGGGACAGAGAAACAGATTTAAGGAAGTTGTCAGTGATTAATGATTATTGATTAATTTAGGTAGGTAGGTAGTGAATACATTTCTAGGTAAGAGTAAGTTAGGTAAGTTAGGCCTGGTCTGCCAGGCAGAAGAACCTGTCCTTGATGACAGAGTAGGGCTTTTTTAGAAACTTCAGGTAGGATTAGGATTTTAGGCATAGTCACAAAGTATTAGTGTAATAATCTCACTTTTCTCCTTTCTATTTTATATCTGAACTTCTAAATAAACTTAGTATTTTTATCAAACTGTTCTCCTCACTTTTGTCAAACCCCTACCAAAATTAACCCTTAACATCACCTATATCTCACAACAATCCTCTAGTGATCTCTGTGTTTTCTCACAACAGAATTAGCAACATGGACAGTGAATGGGATTTTTCTTTGGCTACCCTCTCAGTATAGCTTACCTTGGTCAGTCTATGAATTATGGAAAACAGAGTCACTAGAAAATGAGGCAAGGAATCTTGAAGAGATGGAGGCAATAGCCCCAGATTAGCTCCCCTTTATCCCCCTTGAATGAAGAATATCAAGTTTTATAATCTTGTTATTTTCACTTGAGGATATCCTGGAATTCCACCTCCAGTGATCTGGGGTCCATCATCTTTGCTATTCAACATTCCTGGTTGTTCTCCTAGTACCCCGGCCCTTGAACTGAATCCATCCAGCTTTGTAAACTACTGAAATTGCATGTTGGGAAAATACATATATGGAAAGATATATAGGGTAGACCAGTACTCTCTTATAAGTCACTTCTCAGCCTACTTCCTGACATGTTCATTAAAATTTAATATTATCATGCCAAACCCTGGCATAACTCAGAGACATATTGAAATACTTCTCATTTGTTTTAAAATGACATTTTTTTAAATTATTCATTTGTTTCAAACACTGATCACATTCTATTCAGTATTATTTAATGAGTAAATAGAAACTCCTTTCCCTATATTAATTATTCATAACTCTCTTTATAGTAAAAGCCTGACTGCCTTTCATCAAAAATTGTATGAGTTTTTGCATACACATAATTTATTAAGATGAAAAAATTTTGTCCCAGAAGAAGGGCTTTAAAACACTAGTATTCTATAAAGGGTTTCTAAAATATTAGTATTCTTTTTTAAAAAACCCTTACATTCTCTCTTAGAATTAATAGTGTGTATTGGTTCCCATGTAGAAGAACAATAAGGGATAGGCAATGGGGAAATGTCTGAGGCCCGATTTGAACTCAGGACCTCCCATCTCTAGGCTTGGCTCCTAATTATCTGAGCCTCTTTTTTATACTCTAAAGTATTAGCATTTTAATGCATGGTGGAAATAGTCTACAAAGAAGGAAGGAAGGTAGAATGATAATAATGACAGCTAGCATTTATATAATTATGTGTAGTATTTTTCAAGTATATGCTATTATATTTGATCCTTATAACAACCCTGTGATACTGATGTTATTATTGTCCTCATTTTACAAATAAGGATTTAAACAGAGAGATATTAAATGACTTGTCCAGGGTCACACTGCTGAACATAACTGAATATATTTGCATAACTGAATATATCTGCTAAAGAAATGAATGAAAAAATATTTTAAGTGATTACTGTGTGCCAAGCATTGTGCTCTGCATTGAGTATAAAGGAACCAATAGTCTGTGCTCTTAGGAAGCTTGGTCTTTAATAGAAGCATGCAATACTATAATATAATTGCATAATAAGAGGAGAAATTAAAACTTTTTGAGGAATATTTTAAGTCAGTAATAATTTAATGATAATTTGATTTAATTCTGTTCTCTCTCTTCTTTCCCTCCCCACTCCATGATATAGTAATCAATTTGATATAGGTTTTTCATGTGCTATTGTTAAATACATATTTTTATATTTGTAATGTATAAAAAGACACACATCAGTAAAAAAGAAAAAAAAACTTATGAAGAAAGGAAAGTGAAAAATGGTCTGCTTCAATCTGCATTCAGACCCCATCAGTAGTTTCTCTGATAGTGGATAGCATTTAACATCATGAGACATTTGGAGTTGTCTTAGATTGTTGTGTTGATGAGAATAGCTGTCATTCACAGTTAAATCCCTGTACAATATTGCTGTTACTGTTTACACTTTTCTCCTGGTTCTTCTCACTTCACTTTGCATCAGTTCACATAAGTTTTTCCACTTTTTTCTAAACCAGCTTCTTCGTCATTTCTTAGAGCAAATATTATCCCACCCCAATCATATGCCACAACATGTTCAGCCATTGCCCAACTGAGAAAATAAAACATAGAAGGGAGAAGAGAACAGTGAAGAAAATGACAAGGATGTTCAGTGGAGCTACAGGTTGTTATATTGATAAATCCTATCGAGGAAGTATAGATGAGTTGATTTCCTTATGGTATATGGTTTCAGAGAGGGAAGAAAAGCTAATTCCCATAATAAGGCCATTATTGAGGATGTGGATATGGCCAGAAAGTAGAAACTGGAGACAAGGATCAAAGATTGAGAAACAGGGAGGCCAGTGTGCTCAAAGTGGGCCAATTTACTGGGAAAGTGACCAGTAGGTGACAAGAACAAGGAAGAGGATAATCACTGAAGAGGAAAGAGATGGATGCTAATTGATGAAAAATGATAGTTGGGAACAAAGAGCATGTTAGCTACTTGCCCTGGCTTTTTGGGGAAGGGGAAGAATAGCAAGTGAGCAGGAGCAACCAGCTTTGGAGGGGAGGCCAAGAAAGGTTTTCTTTAAGAGAAAATCAGGATTCCTGAAGCAATAGAAGATGGAAGCTGTGTGACAAGAAGAGCTCTAGAATGAAAGGAATTTGGTGAAAAGGGCATTCTAAGTCACACTGGAAAGGAAGGGCAGAAAACAATTGGAACTCTAGCTAGAGCTGAGCTGGACTGGGATGAGAATATGAATAGGACTTATGAATGGTCTTTCCTTTGTTTTGTTGCCTAAGCAGAAGGCAGCTTTGCATGGAGGAGGCAGGAAGGAGGCATTTGTAAAGAATAGTGTATGGGGACTTTCAAGTATAGAACTGCTAAAGGCATTACATTTTTATTTTTATTTTTATTTTTTATTTTTTTAAACCCCTACCTTCTATCTTGGAATCAATACTGTTTATTGGTTCCAAGGCAGATGAGCTATAAGGGCTAGATGATGGAGGTCAAGTGACTTGCCCAGGGTCACACATCTGGGAAGTGTCTGAGACTAGATTTGAACCCAGGACCTCCCATCTCTATGCCTGGCTCTCAATCCACTGAGCTACCCAGCTGTCCCCTAAGGGCATTACATTTTTAAATTAATTTTTAAATTAAACATGAAAACTCCAAAGGCAAATGAACCATGGGAAGAGGAAGTGTAAGGGGCTGTCTGACCCAGAAAAGAAGCCATAAGCAAATGTCACAGAGAGGACACTGCTCTTCTTGGCCAAAGCTCATGTGCAAAGCTGGGCTGTTATGGAGAGCTCCAAGCTTACTTGGGACATGTTCAAGGCTCCTTCTGGAGTGTTTTTCTGAAGCTTCTGGAGATGTTTTAGTTCTATCTCTGGGGAAGTTTCAGGCCTCTTGTACCAATCCTCCACAAACAAAAATTCTTCATTCATCCCGCAGGCAGATGTCTCCCTGTATTTGTAAATCTTGACATCATATAGATCTAATTGCCAAACAGAACTCTCTCATCATAAAAGCCTGCCTCTTTGTCATAATAATCAGAGCTCTGTGATGCTGTCCAGCATGGCCACAACTTACCCATTCATTCCCTTCAGCATTTCAGACCCTACAAGCACAGACCCTGTATCTGATGTGCCGAATGCCATCCTATCAAGATTACAGAGCAGTACATTTTAAGGTACAATTTTGAGATAAGATGGGAGGATCATCCCCAGGCTCCATGCGAGGGACAATTTTGATGTAAAGATAAGAATCAGAGGGCAGCTGGATAGTTCAGTGGATTGAGAGCCAGGCCTAGAGATTGGAGGTCTGAGGTTCAAATCTGGCCTCAGACACCTCTGAACTCTGTGACCCTGGGCAAGTCACTTGATGCCCATTGCCTAGCTCTTACCACTCTTCTGCCTTGGAACTAATACACAGTATTGACTCCAAGACAGAAGGTGAGGGTTTAAAAAAAATAAATTGACTCAGGGGACAGCTGGGTGGCCGAGTGGATTGAGAACCAGGCCTGGAGATGGGAGGTCCTAGGTTCAAATCTGGCCTCAGACACTTCCCAGCTGTGTGACCCGGGGCAAGTCACTTGACCCCCATTGCCTAGTCCTTACTGCTCTTCTGCCTTGGAGTTGATACACAGTCTTGATTCTAAGGCCAAAGGTGAGGGTTTAAAAAAAAAGATAATAATCAGTCTACTTGTTTAAAAAAAGAAAGAAAACTTAATTTTTTTTTAACTGAAAGAAGAACCAGGAACAGAATTAGTTGAGCACCGAACCCAGGACACAGAAAGAATTTTGAGAACGCCTCAGGAAGAGCAGAAGAGGTTAATGCAAAACGAACCTGCTAGATTGAATCAGACAGTGAGAGAAGGAATAAGAAGGGAAATGCAGAATAAGAGAGAGAAATCCCAGAAGAAGAGGGAAGAAATGTTGTATTTCCAAGAGAAGAACCATGCTTCTTATGGTTAGGACCTGATCAGCCACTTAAAGGGCCAGTGCTCTGAAAAACCAGGAAGGACACTACCAGAACAGCTGATAAAGGAGTCAGTGAAACTTTAGGCAGAGACACAGTTAGAAGAATTATTAAACACTCAGTGCCAAAATGTGAAAAACAAGGAAATTTAGTAAGAGAAGCCGAGAAAAATACTGATTTTGATGCATGCTTTTAAAGTATATGTTAGGGGGCAGCTGGGTGACTCAGTAGATTGAGAGTCAGGTCTAGAAATGGGAGGTCCTGGGTTCAAATTTGGCCTCAGACACTTCCTAGTTGTGTGACCCTGGGCAAGTCACTTGACCCCCATTGCCTAGCCATTACCACTCTTCTGCCTTAGAACCAATACACAGTATTGATTCTAAGATGGAAGGTAAAAGTTGAAAAAGAAAACAACAATAACAAACCCTTCACAATATGTTAACTGTCTGTGCCCATCTGTGTAATTGTATGTTGCTTGTGTTGTCCTTTATGACTGTTGCCATGTATGTACACAGAAGGGGAATTGGGTTTAAAAGAAATCTGTTTCTCTCTGTCTCCCATCTTCCTGGAACTTGGGAGAGAAGACAGATCAAACTGAGAGACTCAGAAAGAAATATGAATTTTTGAACCTCTTAAAATTTGACACCATCTAAGTAAAAAATAAAAAGGAATTTTGCCCTCTATGCTTAATAGAAGACAAAGGAAACAAAAAAAGATCTGTTCAATATTTTTCCTTTTCCCTTTTTTGGCTGGCCATCGAGGGGGGAAAGAGGACAGATCAGAACAAGAGAAGGGAGATGTTTGATCCCACAATTTGATTGGCTGTTTAATTAGGATTAATTTTAAAGGTTGATATACATGATTTTGGAAACTCACGAATGATTCTGAAGTGTACTTACTGGCGGAATTGTGTGAAATAAGTGAAAAGCAATTTGGTGTTGAAAATTTGTTTATTAGTTGTGTAAGATTCCAGATAGGTTTGATTCTGTCCTTCATAATGAGAGAACTGTCAGTTGTCACTGTCACTTATTCCTTCTCTCACTGTCTGATTCAATCCAGCATGTTCATTTTGAATTAACCTCTTCTGCTCTTCTTGAGTGACATGAAATGAATAATGGTTACAGATTTGAATGTTTGGATATATGTAAAATATTTGAGTTAACTGAGAATTGGGAATTTAATGTTTTCTCTAATTGTAGTGGTTAGCCAGCCTCACTGGTATAAAGGATTTTTTACTCTAAGGAAGCAGATGGGAAGCAAAGCCCAGATAAGAGCTGTCCTGGCTCCCTAGTGAAGATAAGGTCTAAGAAAATAAGTGTAAAGTGTATAACGATTTAACGCTGGTTTAGAAGAAGAAGTTGTAATGTAATCTGGAGAAAATGCTGTATGATCTAAATTTGGGGTCTTCAAAGGTGTGAGTCTTAAAATTTCTCAGACTTGTGAATATTAAAAAAATTCCCATTGGGGAATTCTCCATTGGAACAATTCCCTACTGGGACCTTTCCCCATTTGGAATGTGAGAACTCTACTTGGATCAGAAATGGGAGGACTTCTACTCCACCCATACTTAAGACTGCTTTAGGGGAGAAAACTCCTTGCAGAACAATGAAAAGTACTTAAACCTATACTTAAGCCATGCCTATTTTTAGAAAGGGGTGCTAAGTACCTATAAAGGTCAGGCAACTTGTGAACTTACAAGGAGCAAAGAGGTGAAAACTTACTCAGAGCTTTCCTGATGTGAATTACTCAGAAGTTTTAGTCTACCCAGAAAAGGTGAGAGCAAGATGTGAATTAAAAAGGTGATAACAAAATGTGAATTAAGAATGGTCAGTCCTTTGGAAAACATCTACTGTGATTGGTGGATGTAAGAATTTAGGGGAGGTGACAAAGGAGAAAATGCCCTATATAAGGAGATGAGAAAACTGATTCTAGAACAGTCAGCTGGGAAAGGCTGAATTGAAGGAGGCAGCTGGTCAAGGCTGCCTTGAAGGGTCTCTCTCTCAGGACTCTCTCGGGGACATTGGACACATTCAGATTCAGGCATTGAGCTTGTGGAGTCAGCTGAGATGGAGCTGGCCTGGTGTCACTAGAATCCTTGCTTAGACAGATCTTATGGTGAGTGATAAAAGACTGATTAATCTCTCTCTCTTAAGACTCAGGCCTAGGCCATGTTGGCTTAAGGCCCTTCATACTTATTCCTTTCTTACTCTTTCTCTCTTTCTTTAATTCCTCATTGTATTATTAATTAAATTCTCTATAAAACCCAATTGACTTGGGTATATTCATAATTGGGAATATTTCCCTGGCGACCACCTTATATATTGATTTAAAACAAGACACTGTGGTGAAAACATATCTCCTGTGGTCACAATTTACTCACCCACTCTTTTATCTACAACAATTTAAGTCTTCCACTATTTTAATCACTACAGTTTAAGACCCTCAACCATTTTAACTCTTATAGTTCATGGCATCAACACTTTTAAATGCCACAAAGGAGAATATGAAGATGTTATTTGAATGTATGTGCTTTTGAGTGGAGTAACAAGTGGAAATATCATGCATATTGGGGAAGGGGAAGTTTTATATTTGTTCATCTGTAAATGTGTATTGGAACAGGTATTAAGAGTGAAATATTGGAAAAAGGAATTTCTTAACATTCATTGTAATTGATTGGGATATATGAATTGTTATCAAAGTATGTGCTCTGGATAAGAATGATTTTATGGTTTAGTTGTAAACATGCCTTTCAATGCAATTTGTTAGAATGTAATTTTGGGCAAATGCAAATGGTTTATGACTTTGCCCTGTGAACAAAATTGATTTTTGATTGAATTGGATAAGATAATATATAAAGATATGATATGTAAAGTCTATATATGAATGATACATATGATAGGGAAAATGATAATCAGGGCTCTTCTGAGCCACTAAAAGCAGGTAAGAGAATATCTGGGAGGAAGTTAAGCTTAGTGATGGCAAAAGTAAGTCGTAGAAGATGAGAGAGATGTTGAATAAGCATATGAAAGGTGCAAATATGTTCTATGAAAAAATGTATGAAGGTATGGTTAAATGTCAGAAGGGAAAAATAGAGAATTTGGATTCTGCTTTTAGCAGAGTCTTGAAGTGAAAAAGAATTACTGTTTTGAAATTAAGTTTAAATAATGATGGTGAAAAAGCAAGGAGAAGTAGGTGAGAGAATATTGGCTTGAAAAATTAAGGAAACTTTTCTCTATTTTGATTTGTCCCAAGCAGTTACTAAAACTTAAGACTAAGCATGTGGGTTTAATAACTTATACTTCCAAAACTCCAGCTCTGCTTCCCTTCAAAGTTTCCAGCCAAGCATTCACACAGAATATTTCTCACTACTATTTCCTCTCTCATCTGAATCACACCATCCCCACTCTTGCTTCCAGTAGGGACACTGCTTCACTCACATACACATACACAAAACACACACAGAAAACCAAAAATATAGCTAAGTGTAGAGGTTGCAGTCAGGTTGAACTGAATTTCATTTTGGCCAAAAAGAAAAAAGTGCTCAGGGTCAAAGTTAGGCAACTTTTGCCAACCATGAGCACATTTATATTCCACCCCCCACCCCCCCATCCCCGAAGGTACCTTGTCCATATTTTATGGACATAACTTCCACAGCAGCAGTCCTAATAAAGAGTCCACCAGGGACCCCATATAACTATGGTTGCCATTTTACCTTCTTATTAAAGAGTAGTTTACATTTCCTAAACACATGAGATAGAGTTCTCTGTTCGAAAGTGGTTATTTACCCAGCCAAACTGTGAAACTGAATCCCAACTGGAACTTCATTGGGTTACCAAGGGTACCACATGTCTGGAGTCTGCTAGGAGGTGGCTTAGGTGGACACAACTTCAAATCTCGCTGGGGCCTCCATATGTTAACTTGGAAAAAAACACTAAACTACTAAAGTAGTTAGAAAAACCAAGTCTTTAATCAGGAAAGGGATAGGTCCAGTAATCTGCCACTATCACAGAGACCAGCAACAGGCCTACATTCTGGAGCTCTGGGAACATATCACTGGGTGAATGCACCACACTCAATAATTTCTTGAGGAACAATAGAAATTGGGGAATTTATATACCTTTTGGAGAACCAAGGGACAGGGAAATATGATTGATTGACATTACCATGGTTACAAGGAAATGAGAAGTCCAAGCTACACTGACAGAATCCAAACAGTCTTGGAAAAGAAACCATAGCCAGAGGCTGGGGTATCAGGGAGTGAGGTACTTACAATAGATACTAAAAGGATGGTCCCTGCACAGAGGTTGGTCCTCTTGGGAATGGATCTTTGATACAATGGGGGAAACTTTTAATAGTAAAAGGGTACATAGCATTTACTTAGATCTGCTAGCCCCATCTAAACTAGGATAATCAAGTACTTTAAGGTCTGTTGTTCTGTCTGAAACTGGGAAGTCTGAGACTTCCCTCATCTCATGGGACAGGGGAAAACTTGGGGTCTCCAGATTTCAAACTGAAAAACCCTAATCATATCCCTATCAAACCATGGGATGGATCATATGTTTTTCTTCTACATTTCTGTTCCCACATTTCTTTCTCTGGACATGGATAGCATCCTTTTTCATAAATTTCTCTGAATTGTCCTGAGTCATTGCATTGCTGCTAATAGAAAAGTCTATTGCATTTGATTGTGCCATACTGTATTCAGTCTCTGTGTACAATGTTCTTCTAGTTCTGCTCCTTTCACTCTGCATCAGTTCCTGGAGATCTTTCCAGTTCACATGGAATTCCTCCAGTTCATCATTCCTTTCAGCACGAGAGTATGGAATAATATTTTCAAAGAACACTAGAGCTCAGAATGAAGCCCAGAGTGACCTGTCCTTCAAACAAGAGATTACCAGTGAGGACAAAACATAGATATTCAATAATAAAAAAGAAATGGAAACAGTTTTAGAAAGAAAACCAGAGGGGACTTCAGGTCAAGATGGCAGCTTAGAAGCTGCAAAAGTTCAGACCTCAGAAACCCTTCCTTACCGATCGCAAACTGAGAGCTCCTAGGACACCGAAATTCAAGCTGAACAACAGGACAGACCCAGGGAACCCTCCTCCTGGACCTGGATCAAAAGGTATTGCCTCCCAAAAGCCAAAACCCTAGATCACTCAGATCTAAGGGGCAGGCAGAAGGAAGGTTCCAGGACCCATCCACCCCCAACTGAGAGTGCTGAGCCCACGGCAGCAGTGGGAATTTTAGAGTTGGCAAAAGAGCCCCAGGGCTGGCTATTTTGAAGGACTCACCTTGAAAGCAACCTGAGCCAGTCTCCAGGATGCCCAACACAGATGGCAGGGAAACATAGAGAGAAGGGGGAAGCCCGTAGCCCCCTGGCTGGGTCCTTCCAACTGAGTCTCAAGGGAGGTACCAGCTTTAGGGCACCAGCTGAACCCAATCCCATTAGGAGCCCTCAGAGCTACTGAAAGGAAAGAAACCTTAGGTTCGGCAAATGGGTTGCTCTGAAGAGCTTACCTTGAAAGTAACCTGGGCCAGTCTCCAGGCATTCAACACAGATTGTGGAGAAGGAGGTTGGTTTTTTTTTTTTGGCTTGGGGAATCATTTGGCCCATACCACCTGAACCTAATCCCATCAGGAGCCCTCAGAGCTTCTGACAGAACAGAAACAGGGTGGGCAAAGGGCTTACCTTGAAAGCAACCTGGGCCAGTCTCCGGGCATTCAACACAGATTGTGGAGGAGGAGGTTTTTTGCTTTAGGGCTCATTCAATACAAACAAGCTGAACCTAATCCCATCAGGAGCCCCCAGAGCCCAGGGAGGCCACTACCCCTCCACCCTTAGAGAGCAGAGCCTTCTGAAATAACCAGTTGAATCTAATCCCATCAAAAGCCTCCAGAGGACAGGGAAGATCAAATCCCCAACAACCCTCCCCCAGAGACTACACCAAGAGATCTTCTGTTAAAGCCCCAAGAGGGGAGACTGATAGAATTTCCAAAAAAACAAAGAAAATGAGAGGAACAAGAGCACAGACAAATATGGGGAGTAAAGAAGAGGTGAATTTGAGCAAACAACAGAAAGAAAACCAGAAATGAAGAGATTGTTTCCTTCTTGAATACTTGAAACAATGTAGGAGTGAAAGCCTTAGCAACAGAGTAGCACCAGAAAGACATGTAGAAACTTCTTTCTAAAAATATACAAGGAAAAAAAATGGGAAAGGAGCTACTTGTACAAAAATATTTCTAGCTGTTCTTTTTGTGGTGGTAAAGAATTGCAAACTCAAGGGATGCCCATCAGTTGGAGAATGACTGAACAAGTTGTGGTATATGATGGTGATGGAATACTATTGTGCTGGAAAGAATGATGAACAGGAGGATTTCAGAAAGATCTGGAGAGACCTACATGAATTGATACTGAGGGAAATAAGCAGACTCAGAAAACCATTGTACAGTAACAGCAATAATGTGGAATGATCAACTGTGATAGACTTAGCTCCTCTCAGCAATAAAATGATCCAGGACAATTTTGAGGGACTTATGACAAAGAATGTAAACTTCTTCCAGAGAAAGAACTGTGGGAGTAGGAATGCAGGGGAAAACATACTTGTTTATTTGGGCATGTGTTGTGGGGTTTTATATCATTCACTTAACAACAATTAATAGTATGGAAATATGTTTTGCATGATAATACATGTATAACCTAGAAAAAATAAAAGAAAGAAAAGCATGCAAAGACAAAAGGGTAAAGGTGGAAATCTGGTAGAAGTAATGCTGAAGAAAGGCACAAGAGATATAATGGATGGAATTTTGTGACACTTGCCTATAGATAACAGCTTCTTTTGTTGGAAAACATAGCATCATGGGAGGATACATGAAGGCAGGAAGGAGTGTAGAAGGAGAGAGAGAGGAGTAATACATTGAGATCAATAGAACAGCTATCAACAAAGGGAAGGTGACCATTGTAGTCTCAGAAAGAAAAGAGTCTACAAGAGATTGGATGATAAGGAGAGGGGAAAGATTAAAAAAGGAATGAAAAAAAGATACCTTAATTTGGGGCAGGGAAGGAGTTCTACTGATAAATGTTCCTATGAGGGAAAGGAGATGAGGACCTTTCAGGGGATAAGGCCTGGGAGAGTTAGTCTTGTCCCCAGAGTGGAGGAGTAGCAATCCCTGGGAATCACTGGAATTTGAAGGAGTGGTCAAGAATGGTGACAGGGATGAGATTTTCAGGCAGAAGTAGAAAAAGATAAAAAGGTCAACAAAGAGATGAAAATCAATGGAGGAAGGAGGTGCCCTGCCATAATGCAGTGTCCTCTCTGATTGCTGTTTCTCAGAGAAATGCACACTAGAAAAAGAGGAATCCACAGAATAAACCCTACAAGGAAGTGGCTACAAGTACCTAGAGCAGTTAAACCTTTTAGAGAGTGAAAGCTGTGCCTTGCCCATTCCTGACTGTGTGCTGTGTCTGGTCCCTGCCCCCCTTACCCCAGATAGGGAGGGAAAAAAAGAAGGGAGTATCCTGATCACTCCACTCAGGGGAGGGAGAGGCATGAGTGGAGAAGGGGAGGAGAGTGGCCTGAGTATTCTGCTCAGGGAATAAGATGTTCATTGGGCAGAAGGGCAGGGAGATGGAGTGGAGAGGGGGAAGAGAATAGCTCTGCCTGAGTCCCTCTGGCTGTCTAGTGACTAACTTTAGTAGCCAATGGCACACATGCACACATAGAGTTGTCTGTGTGCTCTTTGGCATGTGTGCCATAGATTTGCCATCATAGACCTTAAGGATAGAGCCTAGAGTAGAAGCTTTGACTGTATGAAGAATTCAGACACAAGGAGATATCTGATGATCATAATGGTCATGAATCAGAGAATGAGTGTTGAGAATAAATAGAGAAAACAGATAATGAAGACAATAAAAGAAATCCTTTATGGAATGGGATGCAAAAAAAAAAGAAATAAAAAATTATGTACAAAACTAGCTCAAGGGGAGTAAAGGAAAGGGAGATCTACTTGACTGAGAAGAAAACAGAGTTGATCAAAAGTGAGAGCTGGGTCAATGTTCTAATTGCAAACAAGTCCTTTTAGTATACTGATTTGAAGGAACAATTTTCTCTTAGGTCCTTAGGATATTTTGTGAATCTGCTCATACACACATGAAGATAAACACATATAAATTCAAAACACATTCAAATATGTTTATACATATAATGATAGAAACATAATATACAGACATCTAGTAGATAGATAGAGGAATAGATATATAGAAGCTTTTACACTAGACAGAGTTAGTTAGTTAGTGGTAGTCTCTCGGTGACCGAGAATGACAATTGTCTTTGTGCATTATCATCTATTGATGTACCCTCATGTGCCTTTGAAGTCCAAAGACCGAGGCACAAAGTTTGTGGCACATGGGGCATGGAATGCCAGTTGTTACGGGAGGGGCGGTTGTGACCTGATGTCGGCGTTCACACGCAGCGGCAAGATGTCGACGTCGCTCATCTTCAAAGGTGGCGGCATGGTTAATGTGGGTTCGCCAGCTACTTCTGTCAGAGGCAGCGAGTTCTAGTTGCTTTGGTGTAATGCCAGCCCACTTCAAGTTGGACTTTAGCTGATCCTTGAATCTTTTCTTTGGTCGGCCTTGTTTCCTGAGTCCAGCTGACAGTTCACCGTAGAATACCTGTCTTGGTATTCGCTGTGGGTCCATGCGGAGGACGTGTCCAGACCATTGTAGCTGGGTTTTTAGGACCATCACTTCAATGCTGGTGGAGTTGGCTCTGTTGAGGACTTCCTGGTTGGTGATTCGGTCCTGCCATTGGATCCTCATGATTGACCGGAGGGAGCGTTAGTGGAATTGCTCCAGCTGTTTCATGTGCTTCCGGTACAGTGTCCGTGTCTCACAACCGTACAGGAGCGAGCTGAGGACCACTGCGTTGTACACTTTGAGCTTCGTCGCAGTGCTTACACCTCTGTGTTGGAGGACTTTGCAGCGCAGCCGCCCGAGTGCCTGGATGGCCTTTTGGATGCTGGCATTGATCTCATGGTCTAGGGACCTGTCGTTGGCGATGGTGCTGCCCAGGTACTTGAAAGTGTTGACCTTAGAAAGCTGCGTGCCATCGATTGTAATGCACGGCTGGTTCGTTGGCCTCCCTGGTGCAGGTTGGAACAGCACCTCTGTTTTGCTGAGGCTGATAGTCAGGCCAAACAGTTTTGTTGCAGTGGAGAACCTGTCCACAATGGTTTGGAGATGAAGGTTTTAAGACACTGATGATTCCTGTCTTCTATCCATAGTTCATCATTGTTTAAGAGAACAGGACCTCAGAAAATCTGGTGAGTATTATTTTTTCTTTCTCTCCAGACTGGAATGAAGAAATATGTGATCTCCTTTATGCCACCCAGAAGGGGAGGGGAGAAATTAAAGTTTCCTTGAGAGTCAGAAGTATAGGCTGTGCTATAATTGGTTTGACTGATCAATGTTAGGTATCTGAGCTTGTTACCTGGGGTCATAGAGGGTATGACTTGCTGATGACTTGTTCTCTCATTATTAATATCATTACCTGTTAATGCCTGCAGTCAGATGTTAAAAAGGAGAATTTAAAAAAATTAGTCCTTTTGGCTCTTCAGTTCCATTGGCCTCTTCAGTTATCGTTATGTAAAGGATTCCTTTCTCTCAAAAAATCCATATATACAAACCTTGGTACTCTATGATTTCAGGACTCCTTAAATTTGGCATCTAACACATTTTAATAAAAAAGACTGGCTTGTATTCACAATTTATATAGCACTCTGAGGAGCTGCAGGAACTTCAAAAGGAACAGCAATAGCTAATGTGTGTGTGTGTGTGTGTGTGTGTGTGTGTGTGTGTGTGTGTGTGTGTGTGTGTGGCATTTTCTACAAGTGAAGAAGAGGCAAAGGAGGATGTCCCCTTCATTAATCCAGGAAATGTGTGCAAAATGGGTGGAAGTTGTACAAGTCATACATTGTTGGCACATGCACATTAATGAAGGACACAGAGTGACAGTGCAGTTTGTGACTTCCAGAATGGGCTGATTGAAGTTTCCCAGGTTGGTCTCTGACCCCACAGCATGGCATGATTATGTGCCTGGCCATCAAAACAGACTGTCTAATCAAAAGCTGAGTAAATGTAACATCATGGTCAATATTTAAGAGCCAAGAAAAGTGGAAACTGTCTTTTTTGACCTCTGTTTCCTTCCTGAACCCAAGTCCCCTCCTTGCCTGGCCTTAATTTGTCTGACTTGGCTATGTGGTTGGTGGGGATGGAGGGGTGGAGGGGTGGCCCTCAGTGCTGCTTGTGAAATGGAGCAGGGCCCATGGGTAATCTAGGACCTGATGAAGCAGAAGTACATGACTGGAGACATTGGGCAGTTAGCCTGGTAATAAATTCTTCCTCTATTTCTCTTTATTAACAAATACTCATGAATTCAGTATGTAGTCTGCATGATTAATTTTCATTTTATGTAAGAGCAAAATTTTGTTGAAAAAACACAACCCTGATAAAGAAATGACCAGATCATTTCCCTCTTTAAAGGAATTTTAAAACAGAGCCCCAAACTAACATCATTGGATAGGTTTCTTGTGAAGCTTATACCATGTTAAATTTAATTATGGTTGGAATCTGAATATTATTTATATAGGCCAGGGATTTAATTTCTATATTCCAAAATGAATTGCTAAAGTAAATGGAATTTATGGTAGTTTATTTACAGTATTTACAATAGAAGGAAGATATTAAGGAATGAGAGAGAGAAAAAAAAAACTGGCTTCTTCTGACACCAGTTAGAATCTTTAAGCCCCAGCCAGGGGAAGAAAGTCTCAAGAAGATAGGCCTTACCTGGAGGCTTCACACCTCCAGAAAGGTGGTGGGTCATGTAAACCTCAAAATTTCTTATTCTTATAAATGTTGGAAATTTCACCATTGGGAAATTTCATACTTGAAAAATTTCCTATTGATAGTGGGTCTTGACTATTGGAATGTGAACCCCATTGGCATGGGAGGTTCCTTCTCCTTCCTTCTTAAGATTACTTTAGGACAGAAACCTTTTGCTGAACAATGGAAAGGACTTTGACCTATGCTTAAGCATAGAACAGGAATTTCTTTGAGTCATGATTGATTTTAGAATTGATACAATGGAGATACTTGGAATCAATCTCCACCCTATTCAGTCCTAACAGGATTGAGTAAGGGCTGCAGCCTAGATCAAAATTTAATTATTCCAATCTCTACCCTACTCAGGTTAACAGGATTTAGAAAGGGCTGTAGCAAAGGATCAAAGATTTAATTATTTGAAAATATGACCTTCAACAGACATGTGCAAAGCCAGACCTCTGGGCGGTCCTGGGTTAAGCTAGAGCCTCCATTGGCACAGGGAAATTGATGGACAGGTGATTGGTAGATGTGAGGACTGAGGGGAGGGAACTTGGATGGTTTCCTTAAAGATCAGGGGGGTCTGAAGACTCGAGGAGGGGGTTGAGGAGTTTGTCTGAGTGGTGGGAGGGTACTCTGAGAAGCTTGCTCTGAAGGAAGCTGAAGGTGGGGGCCTCTGAGACTGTTTCTCCATTTTGGTCACGTGAGTGATAGGGACTGATCTCTTTTCTTTGCCCCAGCTATCTAAGGGCTTGGGCCTTTTGGCCCAGTCTAAACCAGAAGGGGTATTTAAGCCCTATTCCCTTCTCTCCCTTTTTCTCTCTCTCTATCTCTAATTCCTTTCTTCCTCCTATTGTAATTAAACTCCATAAAAGATTGACTGCTGACTTGAGTTTTCATTTAGGAATTACATAGCTGAATTCCTTGGCGACCTTAAATTAATATATATCAGTCTTTTAAAGTGATTTCCTTGTCACAGTCACTAAGTCAGCTTTTCACTCACCAACAGTGACAGTCTAAAAGAAGTCTAGGTGTCTGCCTTCTGGTCACTTCTCAAGGGGCTGTCTTACAGTAACTCCTCCGCTTCAGTGCCCAAATCTCCAAACGACTGTCTGAATGTCTGAATCCTAATGAATCCCTCCGAATCTGAATGAATAGAATGAAAATGCCATCCTTCTGTTCTCTTTTGGTCCTCTTTTTAAAGACCTTTTTTCTCTTTTGTCACCACTCCTAAATTTCACATCTACCTATCAGAGCAGGTGCTTTTCTCCAGGACTGCCCACTCTTTAGTTTTCACCTTCTCTGGATAGATTATATCTTTTTGGGTTATTTAACACCTCTTTTGTTAAGTTCACATTTTGTAGTTACTTAACACCTTTTTGTGATTAATTCACCTTTTTTAGTTAGTTAACACCTTATTGTAATTAAAATCTAAAAATAGATTGTAGCTTACAATTCTAGCTTCACTATAAAGGAAGAGCTAAATACCTTCATTGTTACTATCAGGATATAGTTAAAATCCAATCTTCACCACCGGGTGAATCTCCAGCAGAGTTTAGTGGTAACAAATAGAGAAAAGAGAAAGAGGAAAAACTCTAAAAGGGCAATTGTACTCAGATATTATGGAAGGAGCCTCATCTTCCAGGCAATCATATTTCTCCTCCCCACCCATCCCCTTAGGACATGAACTCCTCTCATTGCACGTAAAGTTAAGTTAAAATTATTTTATTTAATCTTATGATTGTTTTTTATTTAGGTCTATGTATTAGTAATGTTTATTTCATAAAATACATCTCCATTAATGCATATAATGCCTCATAAAATCTGGGTTTTCTGGGTGTCTATAAGAGATATATTCAATTCTCTTGACTCCTTATGGGCAAAATTTGGTATTTTTGAAATTATTTAATGAATTAATGAACCCAAAGTACTACTATCTATTGTGTTGCCAGTAGAACATAAAGACTTTGAGGACTGAGCACTTTTTCATTTGGTCCTCCCATCTCTACTACCTGGTATTGTCTTGAATGAAGGAGGCACTCAATGAGTGAATCTTGCTCTTTTTGCTGATGGAGTCACCTCTCTGCCTTGAACAGGTCTGGACACATGCTAGCAGTTCTGGAACCAGGTGTTAATGAGATTGCTTAAAGAATTCCTATTTTAGTCCAAAGCAGCCTGGCAATGTACACAATTAGCTCCTCAGTGGCAGGGCTGGGGATCATCTCTTTCTTAGTCAACTTGGGAATTTTTGATCAATTCCACTATTAGAGTTACCATATTTCCTGTGACAGTTTGTATGATGTCTGTGCATTGGACCAATATATGTTAATGGTGAGCACTTTCAAACTAGAGCCAGTTATAACCATGGATCTTGGTAGTGGACAATCTTCACAGGCCAGAGCAGAGATAGCAAGGCCCACCCAAGTTCAAATCTTTGAGGAGAGGCAATTTCCTTAAGTTGGGAAAGAAGAGAAATGGGCTCAATATTATTGGTGTTTATTCCTGGGGTGGTCATAGTCCAAAGTGTGAATTCTGAGAACTCCAAAGGGTTGAAAGCTATTGACATTTCCATTCAGTTAGTTCACTTCATCCAGTTATGTAGTTACCACTGAGTGTGAGGAGACATATTCTGTATTGGGGAAACAGAGATAAAAACAAATGCCACAAAGAACATTTTCTCATTCATTCATTGGAGAAAGAACAGATTTCAGAAACAAGATCTGTGATTTGAGAGGGCAAAGTAATTGTGGAAAAGATCTTTGGGAAATGTTGGAGAGGAGAGAACACATTTCCACTGGGGTAGGGCTTTAAGTCTTTAAAGTCTTTAAAGAGGAAATACCAACTGAGACTAACCTTAAAGGAACAGAAAGACTTCATCAGATAATCATGGCATGTACTAGAACCCATTCCAGGCCTGTGCTTGGGGTGGGAAAGACCAAATATAAAGGGAGAGAGCAGAGCAAGATTGGGAAAGTAAAAAAGAGAAGTGTTTTTTTAACAAAAGATAAAGATGAGAGGATAATGAAGGGTGGAACTACAGACGAGGAATAAGTTTAGCAAGAATGAGCTCCTGTTGGGGGTAGCTGGGTATCTCAGTGGATTGAGAGCCAGGCATTGAGGTGGGAAGTCCTAGGATCAAATCTGGCCTCAGACACTTCCTAGCTGTATGATCCTGGGCAAGTCACTTAACCCCTATTGTCTAGCACTTACCACTCTTCTGCCTTGGAACCGATAGAGAGTATTGATTCCAAGATGGAAGGTAAGGGTTTAAAAAAACTAGAATGAGCTCCTGCTCTTCTCTCTATAAAAGTGAATTATAAATTTTTAAATATACCCCCAGGATATGTCATCTAGCTGTTCAATTCAGCCACCATTGTGCCATGAGCTAGACTGACATCCATTTGAGTTTGTCAAAGATGCTCACCACAGGTGTGTTTGATAAAGAAAACTCCAAACTCCCTAGAATAAAACAGAGTTTTTGCCAAGGTTCAATTTCTGAATCTATTTCCCTCTTACATTTGGTGGCTCTGGGTTACTGAAGTCTTCAGCAACTACCTTAGGGCCATTGGAGGCAAGATACCTTGAAATTAAAAATGAAATGCTAGTTAATTCTTCTATAGCTAAAGTAACAGTCCACTTTATTGGGAAGTTCTCCAAGGCATAAACCCATGTGGAAATCCTTTAAGGAAGAGGAAACCACAGGGGAAAGTAGGTAGACAGGACAGGGGGCAACCTTAGAGGAGAAACTGCAGCTTGGAGCACTTCATTCTCCTGTCTTGGAAATGTGTTAAAGTGGGAGATTTAATCCAAGGGATACTGGGAGAGCTGGTGGAGAGGACAGCTAAGCACCCTGGGTGGTTTTCATAATCGGTTCTAGCAAAAGTTGAACCCAGAGAAGATGAAAGTGGGCAGGAACCCAAGGGGTATCCTCAGAAGAGAGCGATATCCATTTAGTTTGAGGGACTTCTTTAGTTGTTTCCCCCTCTTGGACTAATGAGACAGAACTGATTTGGTCTCAGGAGCATGGATGAAGACAAAGGATCTTTGGGTTGTAGGGAGACATTTGGTCATTGCATTTCTTTCAGAAAGCCCCATCTTGCCCTGACATAGACTGAGTTCTTCTGAAGAGAAATCTCTTATAGTGGAAGTCCCTTGTGCTTCTCACTCCCTTTTTGCTCAGTACTAGTCAGAAAGAGTCACAAGATCTCCCTTGAATAGTGGAGAGAAGAGGAATGAACTGGTGCCCTCCTAGAGCTCCTTCTGCCCTGAATTTCTCACCTCAGAATTCACTGGCTGGCTCTTAGGTACAATCAGAGCCTCTTGATTTGGAGAAAAATATCTTCTTACTAATGCACTGATACAATGGGTCTTGATAGTGGTAGACTCTGTCCCTTCCTTTGTTTATAGTCATTTCCTTATTTCATTCTGAAGAAGCGAGCAAGGCTAGAGAAGTGAGAGTTCTCTTAGAGGACAGGTCTCTGGAATAGCACATGTGTAGGAAATGCCCCTATTCTAACTCCAATGTGGCAGAGTAGATAATGAGAACTTTCTGGTCTTTAAAAGGGTGAATGATGGGCAGAAGAGGGAGAGGGAAGGGGCTTCAGTGGTCAGAGTCTAAAGAAACACATGCAGCTCTCTACCTTCTACCTCCCTGCCAGTATGATTTCACTTGCCTTCAACATGTATCTCAAGTTCTACCTCCATGACGCTTGTTCTCATGGTCATTGAGAGTAGCCAATGATAATTCCTCTTTTCACATCCTAAAACAGTTCCTTTCCTTAGAATTCACCAGAGGGAGCTTAGAGTGCTCCCTTTTATAGTTTTCTTTGTTAATCTTCTCTTTCTCTTTAAAGAGTAAGCTTTGGGAGATAGTTATAGTCAGAAGCAATAAACATTATTAATTACTTAATTTGTGCTAAATTCTGGGATTACAATAATAAAAAGAAAGCTGGTCCCTGCCCACAAGGAGCTTACAATCCACTGAAAGAAGACAATATACAAAAGGAAGCTAAAAATGTGTAGAGGCTGCCAGAAGGTACCTGAGGAGGAGTCATGATGTTCATAGAGTGAAAGCCAAGCAGAACAATGGAAAGAGAAAGAAGAGTTTAGCTGGAGAATTCTGAGCCCTCTATAAATATTAGGAAAGCTTTGGGCAGAGTCCATTATTCTACTCTCCATCCCTTCAAACACAAGGGAGAAGCAGCTGTTGAGGGTAAATCTGAATCAAACTCTACGATGATGAGAATTCAGGTGAGGAACTACTGATGGAAAATGTAGAGATGAAGGGCTTTTCTTCTGTTCCTTTCCCAGTGGCACAACAGAACCCATACCTGGACACATGGTAGATTCTTAGTAAAGCATATGGGGAGTAGAATTCTCAAAGAAGAATGAACTCCTGGAAGTTGCCCAAACCTTCCTCTTTCACCCATATTTGTTTCCTCCATTCCAGGCTCATCAAGTTCCCATTGTGAGGCCGGGGATATGGTGGGAGGAGCAGAGGTTGGCTGCTGGGAGATAACTATTATCCCTCTGCCTTGGAGACATAGGTCTAAGCCATGATCTCTGTGGCCTATTTGCCCCTGGCATAAGGAGGAATTACAATTATAGACTGGAGTTTTCTCATGGTTGGTATAAACTGATCTGTAAAAAGTGACTTCTTACAGCCACCCTTAATTAAGACAATAATATTAAGATAATCAAGCATTAATAAGAATTCATTAAGTGCCTACTAAGTGCTTGGCCCCTTTTTAGATACCCTAAATGAGGAAAAAAACATAAAAGTGAGAAAGTCTCCATTTAACTAGAGGACCCAAAACATAATTAAAAGGTGCAAGGGAAGAATGCTTTGATGTAGGAGTCATAGGCATTGGGAGGGAAGTGTAGATATAGAGTCATAGGTTGCTCAGTCTTTTTCAGAACCAATTTGATTACAGCACCCTGAGGATAAGTGAATAGAAGGAACGAAGAGGTCGTACATATGGTGCCTTGTATATGGCAAGACGACCTCGCGGCCCAGACCCTACTGTTCTGGTAGATGTCTGGCCAGGGAGTAGCCTGGTGTAGACATGTGGATCAGGTAGAAGTAGGATTAAGTAAGGATTCACTCACCTTTCAGTTCAATTATATTTACCAAGGGGGAGTGAGTTAAGCAGGTTACAGCTTACTCACATTTTCTTTGATTTTGGAGAGGGAGTTCAAGGGCTCTGGAGAACCCTATACTTGAGCCAGAGTGGGTATCTCTCCTTCAGCACAGATACTCCCAAAGCACTAGTCAGTCTCAAATCAGTTCTCTTTGCTCTGATCTATGACCACAACCCAGCTTCCTTCCAGATGTGGGTCATATCTAGAACTGGAATAGAGAGTATATTTGGATCTAGACCCACAAGCCCATACCCCCAATTAAAAACAGTCTGGATTGCTATCTTCCCATGTGAAAGACATGACCCTTTGCCTTGGCGTGTCACTGGGTATCTTTCAAGACCTTTCATACCCATTGCCCAATTTTATCCTTTCATTAACCTAAACCTCCTCCAGGGATAACTATTCCCTATTTCTTTCATAAGCCCTGATTCCTGAATATCCCCTTTTCTCTGATCACCTTTTTACTGCTTTTCCTATGATATAGAATCCCAACCTAAATGTGATATCCAGTTGTAGTCAGACCAGGGAAGAGGACTGCATCACTTTGTACTCATCAACCTTTTTTTTCCTTCAGGGGTGAACATTGCATGGGGTTGAGGGAAGGAATGAATGATCTCCTGTTTCATATGACTTCTCTTTTCTTCTTACAGCATCTCAAGTGATCGCATGGAGTCCCAGGATGATTCAAAGGGAGTATTTCCAATCTTATCACAGTCAGGCCCTGAATCCTTCTCACAGGGGCCAGTTGCTAAACCTATA
The DNA here is from genome assembly GCF_027887165.1 of Monodelphis domestica. Classification (NCBI taxonomy): domain Eukaryota; kingdom Metazoa; phylum Chordata; class Mammalia; order Didelphimorphia; family Didelphidae; genus Monodelphis; species Monodelphis domestica. The sequence goes on along the minus strand of NC_077232.1, from coordinate 16,008,861 downwards.
CAATATCAACATCAATGGAAAGAACCGCAGCTATATTTCCTGAAAGGAGATCCCAAGGCACTGGGGGTGAGTTCAGGTCCCTCATTCCTGGGAGAGCAGATTTGTATTTTTAACTGTGAGAGACTTGCCAATTTAGAGGCTTGAGAGACAGAAGAAATTAATTTTACTTTTATTTTCATATTGGTAGAGATTAGAATAGCCTGACATACAGTATATGTGTAATAAATGTTTGTTGAATGATTAATTGACCTTAAAATCATAAAGTTAAGTATGACAAAAATTGTTATCCACCTTCAGAGAAAGAACTATTGGCATTGGAATGCAGATGAAAACGTGATTTTTCACCTGTTTATTTGGATAATTGTCTTGGTTTTATATGATTATTTACTTAAAAATGAACAATATGGAATTAAAAAAAAGAAGGAAAAGAAAAAATCATCCTTACGATTACTGTGAGAACTTGCATGAACCTCAAAAAGTCATCTCATTTACCCTTTTCCCTCATTATACAATTGAGGAAACTGAAGTTCTGATGGGTTCAGTGGCTCACCCAAGGTTACAGAATGAAGATGTAGCAAACCTCCATTTTGAACCAAAATCCTTGACTACAAATCCATGTTGCATCATGTGAAAAGTCTTCCGCCTTTTGCATATGAGTCAGTTAAAGAGGTACAATAACTCACGTAGATGGGACTCAAGAACAGTGCACAAATGTGAATCCCTGACTCTCTTCTCAAAATTTTGGGCTATTTCCATTCCAGCTATTGGCTGCCTCAGCATCGTGACCTTTAAGTGACTCAGCAGCTTTCTGGATGGGTTAGACTTGGACGAGGCACCCAGGAAATACCTATTTGGTGTCAGAGAGGGATATTTCCATCTGTTTCCTGAATGTCCTGCTCTAAATCAGTACTGAAATGAAACTTAAGGAGAACTCAGTGTGGGGTTCCATATCTAGGGCTCATGCTAGAAGGCTTTTAGCTTGGACAGGTGTAGGGGAGGCATGGGAAAGGAAGGAGCTAAATGAGATCTTCAGTTTGGCTATGATTATGAGGAGGAATGGGAACCACCATAACAATGTATTGGAGATTCTGCCATGTTCTACTCCCTCTGGGGAGTTCATTAGAGTAGGATTTCCTAGGGAAGTCTCTGGTTCCCCTTCTTGCCCCAACATCTCCTCTGAGAAGGCATCATAGTTGACTAAGATGGAAGACTGCTTTGAGGGAGGGAAAAAAGGGAATTTCTCATCCCTCAGCATTTCAGTGAGGTGAATGTTTCCTTCATGTTCCACAGGTATACATGAACCCAATTTCTGAGGTCTTTTTGTCTCTATTATCTGTCCTTGGATCATGGATGATTGTGTTTTGGTGTAGGTTGAAGATCTGGTGTTCTGGGGAAAATGTCAGCATGACACAATTTTAGTTTTGATCATCATTATTATCTTTATTATTTTAATCATGATTTTCTACATTGATTTCTTCAATCTCAATCAATAAAATAATGAATCAAGTACTGTTTTTTAGCATTTTCCAATTTCTGATGTGTAAATACACATGCAGAAATTTAGTGATTGATTTTCTTGTGTCATTTAGAGTTTATTCCATCACAACCATTAAGATATCAATTTGTTGGGATCATAGAAGACCAAAACATTAATTTCAATCAAGCTATAGCTGTAATGGAAATAGAATTAACCTTTTACAGCTGTTACATTAAGTGCTGATTTTGTTTATCCTCTTCATGGAAGAATGGGGAAAGGGAAAATTGGCTTTTAGGGATGTCCTATAGAGGATGGCTATCCCAGGAATACAGAATCACATCAGTTTTCTAGATAGCATTAACTTTCTGCAACTCACCGTGAAAGCCTCCATGGTGGCCCACGAGATGTCTTTCCCTTGGTTTGGGATGGAACATGTGATTAAGTGGTGTAAGGTGATCTTAAAGAGAAAACCTGCTTTGCCAAAATTAAACTGTTCACATAGTTTAGGGAGTTGGGGGAAATTCTTTGAGTCTAGGTCACTTGCCTAGGATAATACTGACAGTGTACAAAAGAGAAGTAATCAAAGAATTATAATATGATGAATTTTGGGAAAATCTTTGGCATAATAGAGTCCATTGCTCTTCTTTTACAGATGAGGAAGCTGAGGCACAGAGAGAGTAAATGACATGTTCAGCATGTCATAGTCCCTTTGTATCAGAAGCAGAACTTTAATCCAGGTCACTATGACTCAGACCTGATCTTTTTCTACCATGCAACATTGCCTCTGATATTTTCCTTACTAAGAGTAAAGACTCTACTTTGTAAAAGCTTTAGAATTTGTCAAATGTTCTATATGCATTTGGAGCAGCTGGGAATCTCAGTGTTTAGAGTACTGGGCCTGAAGTTACGAATTCTCATATTCCTAAATTCAAATCCAGCCTCCAATATTTACTACCTCAGTGACCCTTGGCAAGTCATTTAACCCTGCTTTTCTCAGTTTCCTTAGCTGTAAAATGAATGACCTGGAGAAATAAATGAGGAATCACTCCAATATCATTGTTAAGAAAATTCCAAATAGGGTCAAAAAGAGTTGAGTATGATGCAACAACAGTCACTATATGTGTTATTTGGGTGAATATAATTACATTTATTAAATTTTAATTTTTGAATTGATTAGTTTTTTATTCTGGTCCTCTGATTCCATTTTAGTAGTGAGCTTTTAAAAATCATTATAAATACAAGTATGACAATTCTTTCATTCATGATCTTAGGAAATTTCCAGGTATATTAGGAAGTTAAATCAAGTGTCTATACAGCCCTCCATCCTTATATGTATGAGGTGGGCTCTGAAAGCAGTTTTTCCTGACCTTTACAGAGCTCTCTATTCACTGAGCTCTCTATATGATGTCTCTGCCTTTTATGAATTCATGATTATTGGATTTTAGAGCAACAAGACATCTTAGAGATCTTCTGGCCCAGCCCCTTCAATTCACGAATGAAGGAACTGAATCCCAGAAAGACAAAAAAACTTGATCATGATTATAGAGGTTATAAGTGGTGGGGTTGAGAGTCAATTCTAATTTCTTTTATTTGAAATACCAGTCAATAATTCAATTAAATAATAATTTTCAATTAACCCTCTACTGCATTAGCTCCATGTTCAGAGAGAAGAGGATCAGTCATTTTTCTCTTTTCTCATTTGAATCTCTTTCTCTTCCAGACTGTCCAGATCATGATTGCCTTCATGAATTTCAGTCTAGGCATGCTCTTTGTTTTGTTTCCTAAAGATATTAATGGTAGAAGACATTTTCTGGTGTACACTGGCTACGTATTCTGGGGAACAGCATTTGTGAGTATAGATAATGAATCTATTTCTGAAATGTATTCTTCCCCTTTGTTCCCTGGAGACAGAAGGCAACCTGCGTCCCAACAACACAGGCCTTCTGTGCAAGGTGTTTCTTTCTCTACTTCCAGTTGGGGATTTGGGGAAGAGTTGATATTCATGAGTATATGCATAAGGGGAAGGGTTGGTATATATATATACATAAACACAGAGGTAATAGTTAAAATATATGTATATAATGTATATATGAATGTTTGGATATACAGACACAGACATACAATCTTTAACATTCATGAATTTAATTTTCACCAAAATCAAATATTTGGATCATTTTAATAGTAACTTCAATTTCACTTTCACCTTGGGAATGATGCACATTCACAGCTAGGTGCAATAAGAAAAAACACACAAACCAGAGTCCCAATGGGACCAAGCGCCCAGCATCCTACTGAGTATCTCACCTGTCTTGTTCACGTCCCAGATTAAAGAGCTCTTGGTACATTGGTTGCATCTTTTCATTGTCTTTAAAGCTCAGGTTTTGTTTTACAATCATGCCCCAAAAGTGTAGTGCAAGTCCTTTGGGCACTGTTATGATCAAACTGAAGCTGCTAAAGCTGACATATTGAAATGGTATATAGATGGTGGATTGAGGCCATGTGCAGTCTAATATGACTTGAATTCATTATGGAGGAGAGGTATAAAAAGGAAAACAAGAGTTGAAACTAGGAGAGGATATATTAACGTTATGTTATGTGTAAAGTTCAAATCTCATGCTAATATATCAAAATTAATCCCCCTCCTCCAAACTAACTCCTCGGGGAGTTTCTTCTTGTCTGAAAACAGACCTGACTTAACTATACTCTCTGAATAAAAATGAAATTCTAAATTACTATCTTATCCTAAGTGAAATTTTAAAATCTTAAATTGATTTGGATTCTTTATCTTCTAAAGCCTCCTTAAAATAATATATTAAATCAAACTTTCAAGTGGAACTGTCAGTTTCACTTCACAGAGAAGCTGATGAAGCTCCTCTTTCTGTCTTCTCTCCAATGGTCCAAGTCTCTGTCAGGTCACACAAGATTGCTCTTCAGCGCCCCCTCTGGTGAAGCAGGGAAAAGCTCTCAGTAAACATTCTCTTAGCTCAGTATGAATCTCAAATCTCAAATCAAACTACCACAAATAACAAACAAATCTTCTTTTCTATCAGAGAATGACCCAGCCCCCAACTCTCTCCAAAACAAGTCAGAGAGGTTGGACCCAGAACTCCCCAACTGAATGTCCTTTATCCTAGGCCTCTTAAAGGGGACAGGGTAAAAGTGGACAAACCCTTTCTCTTACCTGAAACCTGTTTTTAATGAAAGCTAAATAAATTCTCATCACAATATACCCCCCTGTGATTCACTGGGAGACCCATCTCCCCAAAGAATCAAGTAACCCAACTAAACTCATTCTAAAATTAAAACACAAAGAGTTAAAGAGAGGAAGGAAGAAAGAATGAAAGTAAAACATCTTGGTCACCTATTATATATAGATATTTCAGGTTTAGACATTTCTAATTACAAAAATAACATACTTTTAACAACTATACTTTACAAAAGCACAACCAAAAGATAATGATTCCAATTCAACTTAGTTACTATGTAAAAACACTTGCAACACATTATTCCATTTATTACATATAATAATATTCCCCCCAGATGTGGGTATGCCTCCCCCCTCAGGTACCTGCTGAGATATTTTCTTCAATATTTAATTTTTATATTTTTAATATCTATTCATTATTTTATTTTATTTTGATTATTTTATTTATTCATTATTTAAGTTATTAATATTACTATTTAATATGTTGTTTTTATATCAAGAAGAATAATTTTTAAACCATAAATTATACATTTACTATTACATTATAAAACAAACCTTTAAGTACAAAAATCAAACCTTTCATTTAAATGGGAAGTTCAGTGTCCTTGAAATAATCCAGTGTCCATTGTTTTCATTATAGTACAGTGTCCTTTCTAATAGTCTCTAGGTTTAGTCCATTGTGCTTGAAAATACTATCCTATTTTCCAGTTGTCCATTTGTTCCTTCTTGACTCTCAACTTCAACTAATGGTACTCTCTTTACATGGGAACAACGGGTGTTGGTGTTGTCAAAAGCATCTGGAATGGACCTTCCCAGGCTGGCAAAGTTGCTCCTGTTCTGTTAAAGTTCTTAATGTACATCATATCTCCAGGATGTATATCATGCAATGAAAAATCTATTGGTCCAGCCTGTAGAATTGCTCCTAATTCATGCAATTCCTTGATTTTAATCTGCAAATCTCTAATATATTCTGCACTAAGTTTTAATGGTTCTGAGACTATATCTTTTGTTAACACTGTTAGGGGTTTGAACAGGCATAATAGGTGTTAATATTTCTGGGTCTGGAAATTGAAAATTTTCAGTCTCTGATTCTATAGCCCTATCTCCCATTACACCTTCATAATGGACCATGTGTCCCTTTTGGGAATTCTTCTCTTTGAATATTGTTTGCATTTTGATTTTGGCTTTTTGTTAGACATGCCCTATTCCTAATATATTGCAATAATTCATTTGCTTGATCTAGGTTACTACTTTGGTTACTGTTTGTATCACTGTATCTACCATTTTCAATTCTAAAAGTGCCTCAGTTGTAATTGCTGCCATTTCTAAAATTGTTGTTCCTAAATGTGTTTCTGAAATTACCCCCATAATTCCTAAAATTGCTGAGAGTATTATACTAAATTATGTAAAGGAGGCTCTTCAATGGTTATTTTTCTTTCCTGCCAGAGAATAACCTTTGGATTACAATGGGAAAATGGCAACCAGAAAGGTGTTGCCAGAGAAAAGCAAAGAAATAATATTATTGCAATCATTTCCCTTTAATTACTTCATATTACTAGGCTCACATCAAGATACATATGAAAATTCATTAAAGAAAAAGTACAATTGTCTGGAGGCCTCTAGCAGTAACCTTGAAAGAATCATGGAGAATAGGAGAAGTGCTTTAGGACTGGGGAATGGCGTTCATCTTGATTATTGAGAAAGAAAAGACTGTGTGGTCTTCAAATTCCAAATCATTGATTTTGACGTCAATCTGGGCATAATTGTAGAATGTATCTCCCATGATGGGCCAGTGTATGTCTCAAAAGGTGAATAGTCACCACTAAGGAAATAAGATCTCATCAAAGACAAGCTATATGACATTAGCATTCTTTTCTTTTCTTTTCTTTTCTTTTCTTTTCTTTTCTTTTCTTTTCTTTTCTTTTCTTTTTTTTCTTTTCTTTCTTTTCTTTTCTTTCTTTCTTTTCTTTTCTTTTCTTTTTTCTTTTCTTTTCCTTTCCTTTCTTTTCTTTTCTTTTCTTTTCTTTTTTTTTGGCAAGTTTATTTGACCTCAAAGTGATTTATTCTAATTCTTACGATGGAAAAAAAATTCCTTTCCACTAGTTCTTTGTCCAAATGTTTAAGAGGTTCCTTGGAGCATATAATGCATCCACCAGAGACATCACGTCGTCAGGGATAGAAGAAGCAGGGTTCAATGACTGGATAGGGAAGGTTGTATATATTATTGAAAGAAGTGAAGGGTTTAAGATGTTGATGTTTGTCCACAGTTCATCATCTCTGGTTTCCTCTCCATTGCCGCAGAGAAGAGAGCCACGACTATTATGGTAAGTGACATTTCTGTTTTCTGTGCAGGCCTGAGGCAGACTCTGATAATTTCTTGGAATGGGAGGGGGTACATGGAAGGAGACTTAAAAGACAATCTCCTTAACCCAGGCTGGGCTGGAGCAGGTTTGACTGATCACTGCTCTATGGCTGAGCTTTTCCTTGGGAGGAGAAGGAGAATCAATCACTAATGACTACTCTCCCATTGTTCAGATTGCTGCCTGCTAAAGCCTATATATAGTCAGACCAGCAGAAGTACAAAATTCTCCTCTGTAGTTTTCAGTTCCCTCAATCTTCTCAGTTAGCTTTATGCCAAGAACCAAACCTCATTCCCATGCCATGTTGCCTGCCTGGGAAAACATAAGGACTTTGGGAGCTGAGCAGTTTTCCACTTGGTCCTTGCAGATAGCAAACACTCAGTGGTGCACTTGCTCCCAGATTCTGCTGTTAGATTCACCCTTGGCTCTTAAGTAAGGCCAAAACGTGATAGCGGCTCTATAAGCTCGTGCTAATGGGTTGACTGTTTTCTGACTTCTCACTGCTTTTAGGTCCAAAGCAGCCTAGCAATGAACGTTGTCAGCTCAGTGATGGCTGGCCTGGGAATCATCTTTCTCTCAATCAATTTCCTAACGCATATATTCCTTTATGACTGTCGTGAACAAGGTTCCCATTTTTCCTGCATTATATTAAAGTCTATATTTCTGGTGAGTATTTCCAGGATGGGGCCAGTTATGATGATTGATCTCTGGAATGGGCAATCTTTATAGGTCAGGGCAGAAACACTGAGGTTCCTGAAGAAGTCTGAACCTTTTGAAAAGAGGCAAGTTGCTTGTGTTGGGAAACAGGAAATTTCTTGATATTTTTGGCCTTCTTCCTGTGGTCTCAGCCAGAAATGTCAACTGTGGAAGATGCAAAGGATCAAAAACAATTGATATTTCCAGTTCAATCACTTTCAATTCAATTTCAAAAATACATAACTGATGAGGCAGTTATCATGATATGTGAGGTGATAAACTATATGGAACTTACTATCTAATTTTTAATTGGAGGACAAATATTGGAAAAAAGACCTTTCAGATATTGACAGGTAAGGTAATTGTCAAGGAGAGCTTCAGGTGGTGCTTAAGGAGAGAGATTCCCTTTTTAAATGGGAGAGTGGGTGGCAAGTCAAGAAAGTGTTGAAGGAGAGGATGTCAATTGATGAGAGTATACCATAGCCTTTTCCTAGCCTGTGGTGGGTGTGAGCACTGCTATTGCAAAGGGAGAGAGCAAGACACTGTTACAGGAGGACAGTGTGTCCAAGGCTCACCTTATTGGAGATTAGAATAGGGGAATAACTAAAACAAGAGACAGTGGACAGAGGATCAGAAAAGCTGGATCCAGAGATTAGGTACAGCCTTACCATGTATGAGTTCCTCAAACAAATTCCTTTATTCCCCTATCCCTTAGCAGATTATTCACTTTTAAGTGCTCTCCTATGATTGGATTTTTGGTGGGGCCTGGGGGAAACTCAGGGAGTAGCCGATGACTGACTAAGTAATCCAGAAGCCACCAAATATTCAAGGAAAACAATCATAGAAATTGAATCCTGGATAATCAATAAACCAATAAATGTTTATTTTCTCTAAAAGGAGATATGATTCTATCTCTGTGTAGAGTGTTTGGGGTACTTTTTTAATCAACCAAATCTGTACCCAGTACCCATGATTGGCCCAGACGAATGCCAGCATGGCTTGTGTAAGGGGTAGAGCACAAGGGATGAAAATCTATGTGACCATAGACAGGGCAGCTTGTATTTCTGAACCTTCCTTTTTTGATGTACAAAATGGGGATCTTTGAACAATACCTTTCAACAGATTATTGTAAAGAAAATACTTTGTGAATTTAAAAAATGTGATTTGTTATTATGATGATAAATAATAACAGAAGTAATAATATTGTTAATATTGAGATATCACTTCAATGCTTGCATAGTGCTTTACGGTGTCTTAAGTTTTATCTCCGGAATATCCCCCTCCTCTTAACCTGCCCCTCTCAGTGCTCCCCTTTACCGCATTTCTACCTGAGCTGTTAGATGAAGGGCCTTGTGGGCACCCCTAACTATTTTCTGTTTGGTCCTTTTTCCAGGGAATCAATGTCATTCTGTTAATCCTAGCGATCTTAGAATTTCTGGTCTCCATTATCACCTCATGCTTTGGTTGCAAGGGATTGGGCTGTGACCAGAGTGAGGTGAGTAGTTGATGGCATGTGGTGACTTTCATGGGAATGTGCTACTGTGATTATCCTGGGAAGATCAGTCAGCAGGTCAGTGTGGTGATCACTGAGAGGACAAGCCATTTTCAGAGAAGCCAGCTTGAGACTTAAGCATCATATCCGATGACAGAAACAAACCAATCCCTAAGGCTACTAGTGAGTTCAGTCAGAAGATCCTGGGCACAAAGAGTCACAAGTCTATGTGTAAATCCTTCTGACCTTTCTCCCAAACCACCATCTCCCTTCTAGACTTCACCATTCACCTTCCAAATAGGTAGGCTCCGTATTCCTATTCAAAAAAGACGAAGAAAGGAAATATCTTTTCTGTTCTATCCATTTCAGTTTCCAAGATGGGGGGAAAGGAATTGGATGAGGGAATGGTATCGTGAATTTGATATCATACATAATGCATCTCTGTTACACTGCATCTCCCTAGAAAGTGTGTGGGGCACAGCCCCTGACAACTTACTTATGAGTACTAGATGGGAAGAAAGTCACTAATGAGGCATGACCAGATATATTCTACTTAGACCAATGGCATCTCCTTACGTCTTATTAACTGGGAATCCATTGACTTGGGTTTACTTGGATTATGGTGATGCTTTTATATTTAAACTAATTAAAACAGACTGTAAGAGATTCAACCTTTTCTTTTCCTAACCCCTTAGGACATGTTTCAGAGAGCTGTGTATCTAAGAGTGAACCTAGAGAAAGATTAAGATCCAGAAATGTGACGGGCACTGGGGGAGATGAGTTGAGAGTAAATAAGAAAAATGAATGTATATGAGAAGTTAGTCAGTCAGTGTCCTCAATAGCATCCTCCTTTTTTTGCATTCTTTTAGAAATATTTATTTATTTCAGTTATATGTAGAAACATTTTTTCTTTTTTATATCTGGTTTATCCTTTGACTTAATTGATTAACTTATTGCAGAGCCCAGATAAGCTTCACTCATACTTAAATGAGGAAAGTGGGGCCAGGAAAAAGAAAGCTTTCTTTTTACCCCCAAAGGGCACATAGTGGCACTCAAGCCTAGAGGTTACACCTTTTGGCTCTCATTCATAGTATACTCTGCATAGTATACAATTTGGTTAGACCACACAGCAAAAATCTTTCCTGGACCAGGAAAAGGTGGGTTGTTTGATGTTGATGTTGGTGATGCTGATGATGATGTTGACAATACTGTTGATGATGTTGATGTTGATGATATTGATGCTACCATTGCTGATGTTGATCATCCTTCTCTTGTTTATCTGTTGCTTAACAGTTCTTAACAGAAAGGTATTTTCACTAGTTTTTCTACATGAATACTATTTATTGCTCTATTTCTTCACCTTCATGTGACTCATGTATGGGGTTTCTATTGGCTTTACAGGTCACTATCCTCATGCCTCCCTCGTCCTATTACTTGCCAGAGAACCCTGCTGCTGAAGCATACAACAGAGGGACAATGCCTCAACATCCAGTCATTGACACAGCAACTGCACTACCAGGAAGCCACCCTGATGATAGTGTATAGGAAACTTGCTTCCCTTTCCTTTCTTGGCTGTTTCTAAATGAAAGATTGAGCAAATCAACCATATTTTCCTGAATTTCTTTGTTCGTAGTCATTTTCAGCATTGGTCACAGAATCCTCACTTCTCCTTTCCTGTCTCGCACAACAAGCCACTAACGAGCTCTGTGTTTGCTCACAACAATATCAGCAAAATGGGCAGTGAATGGGATTTTTCTGTGGCTACCCTCTCTGTATAGCCCGCCTTAGTCAGCCTATGGATCTGGGAGACAGAGTTCCTAGAAACTGAAGGAAGGGATCTGGAAGAGATGGAGACAAAAGCCCCAAATTAGGTCTTCTTCTGTCCCTCTTGAGTGAAGAATCTCAACTTTTGGAATCTTTTGCTGTTTTCACCTGAGGATATACTGGGATTCCACCTCCAGTGATCTGGATTATGGTATATGGTTTCACAAGGGAGAATGTTGAAAGAAGGGGGAAGAAGAGGTAATTATTATAATAAGGCCATTGTTGAGGATGTGGATATTTCCAGAGAGTAGAGGCTGGAGGCAAAGATCAAAGACTGAAAAATAGGGAGGCCAGTGTACTTAAAATGGACAAATTTAGAAGAAGAAGATAGACTTACTAGGAAAGGAGGGAAAGTGACCAGTAGGTGACAAGAACAAGTAACTGGATAATCACTGAGGAGGAAGGAAGATGGATGTTAATTGATGGGAGCACAGAGAGGTCTGAAAAAGATAATTGAGAACAAAGAGTGTGTTAGCTACTCACCCTGGCATTTGGGGAAATGGAGAAAATATTCTACAGCATTACAAATAGCAAAATATGTATAGCAAGTGAGCAGGTGCAACCAACTTTGGAGATGGGGCTGAGAAAGGTTTTCTTTAAGAGAAACCCAGGATTTCTGAAGCAATAGAAGATGGAAGCAGTGTGGGAAGAGCTCTAGAATGAAGGGGATTTGGTGAAGAGGGCATTCTAGCAGCCACTTTGGAAAGAAAGGGCAGAAAAGAATTAGAACTCTAGATAGATGGGGCTAAGCTACATTGGGATGAGAATATGAATAGGACATATAAATGGACTTTTTATTGGCTAGTTTGTTGCCTAAGCAGAACACAGCTTTGAATCATCGAGGCAGGGAACAGGTATTTGTAAGGAATAGTGCATGGAGACTTCCAAGTATAGAAATGTAAAGTCATTAAAATTTTAAATTAAACACGAAAACTCCAAAGGCAAATTAAAAGAGGAAAGGGTAAGTGTAAGGGGCTGTCTGACCCAGAAAAGAAGCCATAAGCAAATGTCACAGAGAGGACACTGCTCCTCTTGGCCAAAGCTCATGTGCAAAGCTGGGCTGTTATGGAGAGCTCCAAGCTTACTTGGGAGATGTTCAAGGCTCCTTCTGGAGTGTTTTTCTGAAGCTTCTGGAGATGTTTTTGTTCTATCTCTGGGGAAGTTTCAGGCCTCTTGTACCAATCCTCCACAAACAAAAATTTTTCATTCATCCCGCAGGCAGATGTCTCCCTGTATTTGTAAATCTTGACATCATATAGATCTAATTGCCAAACAGAACTCTTTCATCATAAAAGCCTGCCTCTTTGTCATAATAATCAGAGCTCTGTGATGCTGTCCAGCATGGCCACAACTTACCCATTCATTCCCTTCAGCATTTCAGACCCTACAAGCACAGATCCAGTAACTGCTATGCCAAACAGTCAGATCATCTGTAAATGTGGAATGAAACAGCTATTAATATTAAATTTTTATAAATATTAATATTAAAGTTAAAATATTGAAATTAAAGAATAAAAATAAATAAAAATAATAATTTGAAATATTGCTAAAAGGAATTTCTGAACATTCATTATAATTGATTGGGCTATATATATTGGGCTATTGATTGGATAAGAATGACTTATGGTTTGGTTATAAACATGTTTTTAAATGAAATTTGGTAGAATGTAATTTTGGGCAAACACAAACGGTTTATGACTTTGCACTGCGAACAAAATTGATTTTTGATTGAATTGGATAAGACAATAGGTAAAGATATGATATGTAAATTCTGTATATGAATGATACAATTGATAGGAAAAATGATGATCAGGGCTCCTTTGAGCCACTAAAAGCAGGTAACAGAATACTTGGTGGAAGTTAAGCTTAGTGATGGCCAAAGTAAGTCATTGAAGATGAGAGAGATGTCAAATAAGCACATGAAAGGTACAGATATGTTGTATGTTAAGTGAATGTAGGTATGTGAAGGTGTCAGAAGAGAAAAATCGAGAATTTGGATTCCGCTTTTAGAAGAAACTTGAAGTGAAAAAGAATTAATGTTTTGAAATTAAGTTTCTTTAAATAATGATAGTGAAAAAGCAAGTAGGAGTAGGTAGACAATATTGCATTGAAAAATTAAGGAGGGGGCAGTTGGGTGGTTCAGTGGATTGAGAGCCAGGCCTAGAGATGGGAGGTCCTGGGTTCAAATATGACCTCAGACACTTCCCAGCTGTGTGACCCTGGGCAAGTCACTTGACCCCCATTGCCTAGCCCTTACCACTCTTCTGCCTTGGAGCCAATACACAGTATTGACTCCAAGATGGAAGGTGAGGGTTTAAAAAAAAAGAAAGAAAAATTAAGGAAAACATTATTTATAGACATTATCAAAGTCCATCTGAAAGCTGTGGGGTTTTTAATTAAAATCCATTGGGAGAAAGAGAATGTGAAAGTTTAAAAAAATTAAGTTTTATAAGTAAAGGAAGACGTATAAAGAGAAAGTTGTTAGTAATAAAAAAGTATTTTTTTCTCATTTCTCAGTGATGTATACAAACTGGGAGATGAAGCCATAATAAATTAGAAATAAGACAGCTTTGTATTAATGCTGCTAAGGAGTTAGAAAGCTGCCTGCAAACTTATTATCCATTTCCTGATACATGGCAAGAGAAAAAATGTCTGTAATTATTATTCATTGAAACTCAAGAACTAAAATAGCAAAGAAAAAGATAAAAATGCTATTTATGCTATTAGAAAATTTAAAGAGAAAAATATTTTGACTATATACTTGTAAAATTTAAGGAGTCATTTAAGTGGGCAAAGTGATCGGCCCTGCAAAACAAGAACCTGTTTTAAATTATGAAAGTTTAAAATAAACATTTCATGTCCCAAATGACCAAATGAGTTGATTGTTGATATATGATTAATAAGTTGATGATTAAATAAATTATCTCACATGAACTTTAAGTAACTTAAGAGCTCTTGATACACTGATTTGATAGCTTGACTAAATTTTGATTGAAGATGATGATAAGACAACCAGAGATAGTAGTAAAGCAAGAACTTATAGATGCAGTATATGTGTACGAGGAATTTTTAAACAAGCTAAAAGCAATGGAAGGGATGGAAAAATCCTTTGAAAATTCAAGGTTCTTTTCAAAATTTCAAACTTATCCTATAGATATATTGTTTATTGGAGGTTCAGATACTGTAAATTTATATAAAGTGATTAGGAAAACGTGAGTTTTCTTGGGGACCGGATGAAAATAAAGACTTTGAAGAAGCTAAAAGCTGTCCTACATCTACTTTAGATTTGTGGTCCATGCAATATGGGTGAGTGGAAATACAAGTGTTAATTCAGGATAATTATGCCACATAGAGTTTATGGCAATAACTCAAGGGCAGGATTGTTAAAAACTTAGATTCCAAACAAATGAATCCAGATATAACAAATTGTTATGTGCAGTGGAATAAAGGATATGTTAGCCTTAAAGTTCATGATAAAGAACATGGCTGGTTTATGGATGGAACAGCTAAATATATTGGACAAGTTAACACTGAAAGGCCATGTCATATTATCCTCACACTACTTGGATAGGGACAAGTAGTCAATTAGCTAAATTAATAGTTGTAGTTTATATACTATATATATATATATATATATGTAGTTTATATATATATATATATAGTTTATAGTAGTTTAATAGTTTAATAGCATGAAGCTATTAAACAAGAACAAGAGAAACAAAGCCATCTTTTTCCTCGTGGACAAATAGCAAATGGATTAACTGCTTGAATGCAAATATGGAAAAATCAGAAATGAGAGATTCATGGTTGAGAAATTTGGGATGAACTTTTGTGGGAGAAAATCAGGGAAATATCATTAAATACCAACATATCAGTTTTTCATGTAGATGTTCACATGCAGAATGTGTGATGTGTTTCCCTGTTCCTCAGAGAAGGTTCCTTCCATCAGTGGTTGTTTTTCAAAGAAATAAAGAGCAAGCTGACTATATTTTTCTGAAATTCTTTGTTAACAGTCCCTTTTAACCACGACCGTGCACTAATCACATTTACTTCCCCTTTTCCCACCCAGTCCTCTGAATATCTCAGTATTTGCTCACAAATATCAGCAAAAATGTCAGGAAATCTTTTTCCTTTGGCTGCACAGGAAGACTAATCTGCCCAAGACTCCCTATGGATGCTGGGAAATAGGGTCATTACAAGACAAGAGGAGAGAAGGAAAAGAGATGGGAATGGGAGTACCAAACAACTTCTGTTCTTCATGAATGAAGATTCCCACCTATGGAATTTCCTGCTGCTCCTATCTGTGAAATTGGATGTTTCCACCCCCAGTGGCCTGGACTCCATCATCTTTGTTCTTTGCCCTCTCTGTTTACTCCTGGAGCATCCTGACCGTTGCTGTGAATACCTCCTCTCAACATTGCTTCCCTGCCACTGAGGCATTTATAGAGGAACTTAGGCTGATCTGAAAGTTTCTTCATCCTTTTCTGACCCCAGAGTTGCTCACAAATTCCCTCATAACTGATCCCTTTCCTACCACCAACGTCACCTTTCAGAACTTCCTCCTTTGGACTTTTGGACTGGGACTGAGAAGAGCTGTGGCTGAAGATCCTGCCTTTTCTGCTTCATATCTATGTGCCCATAGCCTAAGTTTTCTGAACCTCAGTTTCCTTTCCTGTAAAATAGGATTAGCCATGTCTATACTAGTGATCTTACAGGAGGGTTATGAGCATTCTATGGCAGAGCATATTCCTGGTTCTTTTTGAACCTAGGAATGCCGACTAAGTGTCAGTGTGGTGGTGACATATAGTTGTGTACTCAGAGCAAGGAAAACTGATTGTACATCTGCCCCAGGGCCCTTCCTAGCTGTGTGACCCTGGTCACCTCACTGAACTTCATCTCAGTCTCAGTTTTCTCATCTGTAAAATGAAGCCAATAATAGCCCTGCCTCCCGGAGTTTTGTTTTTTCTTGGCAAGGAGGACCTAATGTTTGAAAAGTGTTTTGCAAACACAATAGTGCAATTAAAACTTTGATCCTTACAATTTAATAAAGTTTCTTGGAATTACTTGGACAGATAAAAGATGAGAAATAGGTATAAAGAGAGAGTAAAATGGCCTAATCTAGCTCCCTTATGGATGCTTCCAGCATGATCTCCAGCAGCAGCTTCCTTGGTCTGACACCAGACAGAGTACACACTTCCCCATTCACTCCTTTTATTCTTTCTTTTTCATCTGATTCAAACTCAGAGTCATCGAGTCTATGCAGGGATGCAACCCCAGCAGTTGTGTGTAAATTCCCTTCACACACAACCCTTAGTGAGTGATATAAATGCTAACTAGCTAACCGTTATGTCAGCTATTTTTATTTCTCATCATTGTTATTTCTCCAGCATTCCCTCTTATCACAGTCTAGTTTTAGATATTTGGGCCTTTGGCTTGCATAAAGTTTTGGAGACAGTTGGAGGAAGTTAGGACCCAAATACTGTCGGGTTTCCTTTGATTTAACTGGAAGCTGAAGTTCCAATTCAAATATGATTTAAGTAGGATTTTCTATCTATTATGTCAATAGCAATGACTGTGACTACAGTAACAATAATGTCTGGCATTTACATCCTTTTTTGAGGTGATTTGTCACTTTATCCTCACAGGAACTCTGGGTTGTGATGAGAATCTGCTTCAGTGACTTGCCCAGAGTCACATGGCTAGAAAGCAAGTGTCTGAGGCCTAGTTTAAGTCAGTTTTTCCTGAACCAGACCCAATTCTCTAGGTAAAGCTTTTCTGACTCCTTTAGGGTTCAAAGGCTATAATGTGGCTTACTGAGAAGAGTCCTGGCCTTGGCGTTCTCAAGTTGTCTTCTTGGGATGTGGAAGTGAACAAAGCTGCTGACCTTTAAGAGTTGTGAGAGAACATGGACAAGTCAGTTGACATATCTAGGATTCATTTTACTTATATAGAAGGGGGGGATTGTTTAAATGAACCTCATTTTGCCCTAAGTTCTAGGAAATAAAGTATATTCTAATATTTCCTCAGCAATTAATAAAGCTACATCATTTCTAATATTAACTCATGTCTGATCTTTGAGCCCCTACTCCACTTTTGAAAACATTATTTTTACATAAACCAAAGTGTAAAAATTAAATTTAGTCTCTAGTAATAGAAATGTTATATTTTAAGAGGTTTATTAATGATTATTAGAAATCAAGGAATAAAGAAAATACAAATAAGAAAAACCATGTCCCTAGGGCTGATTAGTCCATTCAAAACCCCCATGCTTAGTTTACCCACTACATCATTGCAATGGAAGAGAGTGAAGTAGGCGTTGCTGCCAGTTAAATACTCATTGTGATCTCGCCCAGGTGGAGATTCAGGTGAGATTATAGAGAATTCTGGGAAGGACCAAGGACTTCTGGGAATTGAAGTCTAGGGTTCAAATCTCCATTTTACAAAAGAAAACTCACCCCATGGGCTTTTGCTTATCTCTTTTGATATAAACTGTAACATTTGCCCAATAAGTTTGATTTAAATAAACCTTAAATCTTTGGTCTGTACTATAAGGAATAAAATTAGGGTGTTTGATTAAATATGTGAGGACTCTAAATTAATCTTGTGGTCAACAATTGAAAGTATTCTAGCTCTAAGTCAAAATGACTTTTAATTGCTTTTACTTACAAAAGAGATGGAACAAGTGAAAGAGAAATACAAAAAGAGGGTAGAGAAAATGTCTAGCTTATCACATTAAATATTGTTCTAGTGCTTGGGTCAACCTGACAGGGCTTGTTAGCCCTTGACCTGAAGACCAGGTGTTTCATTATGCAACCTCCTCCAAGAGGGGATGGTCTCTCTGTAACTAATCTCTCTCCAGGAAGCAAGAAAAGGAAAGGCCAGCTACTCACTAACCCAAGAAACAGTTCAAGAGCCAAGGTCCAAGTTGAAGCTGAGGTCCAAGTCCAAAGTCGCCTTCTAGAGTCAGGTCACTGGCCAAAGCTTCAAGCCCAAGATCCAAGCAAATTCTCTAGTGCAGCTGCCTGGAAGACTACTCCCCAAAGATTACTTCTGAACACAACCTCCCAAAGACTTTCTCCTGAAGACTATCTCCAGAAAACTGCACCCAGTCAAAGAAGTTCAGGGCTTTTATAATGACTTTCTTATCCCTTCCCCTTTTCACAGGGGCCAATTACAGTGTCAAAATTGCCTAGCACTGCCCAGGGAGGCAGTGTCTGTGGGATCCACTTCTGATCCTTAGAGGGTGTTCTGACTGAGTTATCGCTCACTTTAGCAAATGAATTATGAACACTCTTACTTAGTGTTGATTTCTGGAGTTATCATTCATTTTAGCAAGTGACTTGAAAAATCCCTTAGTGTCTGGTGAGGTACTAAATAGGAATACTAAAAGAAAATCTGATTCACATTTCATAGTACAATTTATTAACTGAAACAAGAAATAAAAATGTTCAAATGATTACTTAAAATGAATCTACTGTGCTGACAATAACATTCAATGTATCTCCTAATCATTAATATTAGTTCTAACTCTTCCATTCTAGAAAAAGAGCCCCACCATTCAGCTTTCTCCAATTCCCAATTAAAGTATCTTCTCAAGAATTCATTTTCTAATGCATTACTTTTCACAAGTTGTAAAAATGGAGATTTGAACCCTGGACTTCAATCCCCAGAAGTCCTTGTTCTAGTTCCCAAGATGCCCTCTAATCTCACTGAGATTTCCACCTGGGTGAGGTCAAAATTTCTATTTAACTGGCTATAAATGCCTACTGAGTTCTTTTCCTACTTGCACTTCCAAGCAGACGCATGATGTAAGTGAAATTGAATGGGCCTTTTGGCCCTCCTAGGCACGTACTTTCTTACTTGTATATTTCTTAAATTCTTAATCTTTAATACACCTCATAAAAATATAATACTTCTAGTAAAACTAATTTTTGACAGCTACAAAGTGTAGAGTAAAAACAATTCTCAATGTAAAGGAATTGTTTTAGTCCATTCTTTCAGTCTTCTCGCTGTTTCTCTTAAGTCACCATTAATTTGTAGAGAAAGACAATTAAATTCTTCTCCTCACATAATCCTTAAAGAATGACAACAATGATGTTTCTAACTAAAATGTAATTGCCTCTTAGAGATCAATAACAAATGAAAAGGCAAATGGACACTGTCTGGAGTCATTTTGGAAGACGCTATTGAAGTTTGTGTTAAAATAGAGATAGGACCACTTTTAGGGCAGGTAAGCAACCAGACTGGAAAATAGAGATTTTCTCTGATCCTCAAGATCTCTCAAATATCTCCCAAACAGAAATTATATACCAATGACAAAGCAATTTTAATTGTTTCCATGATCTAGGATACCTGAAATCTTAAAAAACAGTAAAAAGACTAACCAGACCAAAACAAAAGAAACCCAAGAACTCATTCTCACTGACACTAGGCTCAGGCAGCATCCCAGCCCCACCTTCCACACTGCTGGTGGCAAAGCTGAACTAGCAGACCCAGGAAGCAATACCAGCTGACATCAAAACCCACTGCTATATCTAGGTGGCCCTCAACTTTTCAGTGTAGTAGATCCCTGCCACCAGGCTATGGAAGTTTCCTTGAGCCTTTAAGAGCCATTTTGCTGTAACCTTTCAGGAGGACAAGCCTGTCAAGGGCTGCAAACCAAAATTATCCACACCATAAATCCATGAATTGCCAGTATTATGGAAAGGAGGCTCTGCCCTTCTGGTGCTATGGTAGAAAACTAAGGAATAGAGGCATGGAACAGGTCATCATTGCAAGATAGGGGCTTAGAAGGTGATGGGAGCCATGATGCACTTCACTAAGGTTACTGGAAGAACATAGCATCCAGCTGAGGACAGTTCTGTCCACTCCAAAATCAGCAGGGCAGAGACCTAGGCTAATGAACTATGGATTAATTCCTGAGTGTGGGAGGAGGCTGAGATACTTTGAGGTCTTAACTTCTAGGAAATCACAATCAGAGGAGAGGAATCAGGAAGTAACTTATAAGGAAAATAAGGAGTAGAGCAAAAGAAAAAGGAAAGTACCAAAGATTCCAGGAAGAAATGTCAAAACCTTGAACAGAAATGGAGAAATCAATAGGAAAAAGTGTGACAACAGAAGGAAATGTATCCTCCCAATTTATTAAATAAGTTTAGGCATCTATACTGTAAAATGAAGGCAAATGATCAAAAACTTTGAATCAAAAGTCCTTGTGGAATTTGAGGAGAAAGTGAAACCACAATACGTGGATCTTATTTTATTTAAAAGAGAAATGAGAATTATGAGAGCTGAATTTATTTCCCACATCCATTTCCTGGCAAAAACAATGATCAGAAAGAAAATTTCAAATCCAAAACGGCAAGCCTCACTGAAGAACCAAAAGGGAGAATAAAAGACTGGGAATGCAAATATACAGAAGTAAATGACAACTAAGAAAAAGAGGAAAATAACAAGACTGTTAAAGGAAAATATATTCACTAGGCAAGCAGAATATATATATATTTCAAAGACAGGATGAATGAATATCCTAAATATGATATCTTATGCTACCTTAAAATCATAGATCTTCTGGAAGAACAAGACAGGATAAAAAAATCTTAGCATTATAATGAAGAACATAATAGAAGAGAACTGGTTAAGCTTCTGAATATAGACAATGAAATTCCAATGGAAAGAATTCCCAAATCACATCCAGAAAAGATAAAAGTAAGAAAACAAAAACAAGGCCTCAAATACCAAAACACTTAGTGGTTATATTTAGCAATTAAATTCAGAAACACGTTTTGAATGCCATCAGGAAAAGTACTTTTAAATAAAAAAGAAAAGACATTTAAATATACCCAATACTCTTCCACACTAACTAAAAAAATGAGGAAGAGATGGAATAATATTTTTTACATTTTATTTTTATTTAAAATATTTTTCCATGGTTACATGATTCATAATACCCCCTTTCTTCTCTCCCCTATCCCTGAGCTGACAAGCAGTTCCACTGGGTTATGCATGTATCATTGTTCAAAACCTATTTCCATATTATTCATCTTTTCAGTAGAGTGTTCTTTTAACATTAAAATCCTAAACTTATCCCTATCAAACCACATGATCAATCATGTGTTTTTCTTCTAAGTTTCTGTCCCACAGATCTTTCTCTGGATAGGGAGAATGTTCTTTCTCATTAGTCCCACTGGATTGTCCTGGGTCATTGCATTGCTTCTGGTAGAGAAATCCATTACATTTGATTGTACCATGATTGTATCAGTTTCTGTGTACAATGTTCTTCTGGTTCTGCTCCTT
The DNA here is from genome assembly GCF_027887165.1 of Monodelphis domestica. NCBI lineage: Eukaryota > Metazoa > Chordata > Mammalia > Didelphimorphia > Didelphidae > Monodelphis > Monodelphis domestica. The sequence continues at coordinate 15,987,514 of NC_077232.1, read as the reverse complement.
TTGCTCTGCATCAATTCCTGGAGGTCTTTCCAGTTCACATGGGATTTCTCCAGTTCATTATTTCTTTCAACACAGTAGAATGGAATAATATTTTCTAAGAGCAGTAAAGCTCAGAATGAAGCCCAGGGTGACCTGTCCTTCAAAACAGAGATTAGCCATTGAGGACAAAAATATAGGTATTCAATAATAAAGAAGAAATTGAAATATTTTCAGAAAGAAAACTGGAAATGAAGAGATTATTTCCTTCTTGGATATGTAAGGATTAAAATTAATATTCAATACTCCAAGTATTATATTTAATAATATTTATTAAATATTTAACTTGAAGAAAAGGTAAAGTAAAAAAAAGCTAGAGCAAACCAAGAGAGCTTCCCCACCTCCATGTGGAACAGAGAGAGCTTGGTGAATGAGAACTGAAACTAAAAACCTCAATGTAACAATGCACATACGTGAAAGGAAAAAGGGAATTGTGTGGGAAATGTAGTCCAAAGATTCTAATTAATACATTTTTCCTGTGATCCTTTGGGAGACCTGTCTCTCTAATGGATCACGAAAAAATAACTAACTTATAATTTGATAGAGTTCTATACAAATATTAAAGTTCTTAAAGGGAAATTACGATAATGGGATAAGAGGAAAATAAAAGTGAAAAAGAGCAAAACCAAAAATAGGTGCATTGACAAAAAAAACAGCAATTAGGGGACAGTCCCCTTTGGCATAATAGTGTACATTCAAAACAAATGTATTCACCCCCTCTCAAGTTCAAATTAGCCATATCTCAAACACTCTGGATCTTCTGGTGCAACATGTGGTCTCTGCAGGCATCTTCATGGTGCCTTCTCCAAAAGGTTCCCCTGTTGGGTTCTGAAAAGTAGTATCTTGTTCTAAATTAGGCTCAAATCCAAATCAAAGTTCACAACAATAATATAGTCCTCCCTGGGGAAATTAATATATTCATCCCCTGAGGAAGATACAGGGATACATATAGGTATTATACAGGGATACATGGTCAAGTTATAAGTCATATAAATAAGCCATCAAAACCACCAAAGAATCCAAAGAAAATTTAAAAAATAACCTCTGAGTGAAATGTAGAATATAATAATAGTTACATATATATATATGTAATACTTATTCCAGGTGCTATACATACCCTTTTAAAAGAGTCCACAATACTTTGGGTGTAAAAAATTACCATGTTTATGAATAGAGTGACAAATCTGGTTATAGAAAGCTCTAGGGAGCAGGAGTTTGTCATCTGATGATACTTAAACTCAATTAATCTGTTTTGCTTTAAATCTTTGCTTCCATTTTTCCACTTTCTTGTCATTATATGAATGGGATATATCCAAATCATCAGTAATTGTTAGTGGCAAAATTAATTCAGGTCCTTCTAAGGCTGCTAGTTTGGTTGCAATATCTACTTGGCTATTTCCCCTGCAGACAGGGTCAATGCCACCTGTTTGTGCACAGCAGTGAACAACAGCTTTGGCTTCAGGGACCTGGATGGCAGAAAGAAGTTCAGTAATAAGCTTTGCATTGGCAATACATTTTCTAGCTGATGTTAAGAATTTCCTCTGAAATCATAGCATGCCAACAGCGTGACATATACCAAATGTGTAGTGGGAGTTTGTGTAAATTGTGACACTTTTTTTTCTTTCACAATGATACAGGAATGTTTCAAATCTGAGTTCTGCACCCTATGCTCTTACATTTGAGGGTCAGGAAGCTGACCAGAGAGTATCAAACTCGGTAACTACTGCAGCTCCTGTATAGTGCATGCCATCCCTCATAAATAAAGAACCATCTTCAGGATCCTGAGGTGGCCCGTGTGCTGCATTGTGCCCTCAGACTTTGTTAACATGAGAGATGATCTTATTTTTCTCATGTTCTGTTAGAAAAGCTTTGAACAAATTTTCAACATCCTTATAAGATGGATTATATTGATAAAATATATTAGCCATCTTTTTGTTACTACAATTGGCTCATTCACAAAACAGAGAATGCTATATTTTAATTCTTTAATATCTTGAGGAGTGAATGGTATATAGTGTCTTAGGTTACTGCATCCCCATTGCTTCCCATTTCAGTCACTTCCCTTAAGGTGAAAAGGAATTCATAGGAATTGTTAATTTGTTGTGGTTTATTGGAAGTTGACTGTGGGAATACCAAGGCAGCATGGGTAGGAACAGGTATGGTAGGAGGATGAGATTTCCTTGGGGCTGGGATTGGCTATGGGGTGGGAGAATGGACAGGAGAGGATGGGGCGTTGGAAGAAGGGTCAGAGGAGGTAAGGTTAGCCAAGAGTTTCAGAGCATGAGAGATGATCAGAGTATGAGAGAGAAGGATCTGTACCTGAGATAAAGGAGAGGGGTGTCCCATCTTTATTTTGGGAGAAATAGCATTTTTCTCTCTTAGTGGTTCAGGAACAGGTTTGCAAAATCCATACTTTTTTGGATGGGATCAGCATTTGTCATTAGAAAATGAAGAAGTATTTGAAATTATCCAATTGAATTTGCATGTTGGCCTGCACTTCAGCTTTAATCTTTTGTATGGTAGCATTTTTTCTCTTAACATTGAGGATCAGGAAAATTAAATTTCCTAGGAACATAAGAAGAAGGAGGTAATCTGGAACCTTAAATTTCCTAATTGGGGAAAAAAGAAGAAGTATGCATACAGAGTAGCATTCATGCTGGTGAAAAATTTAATCAAAAAGAAAAGGGGAAAAAGAGATAATTTTTATGTATATTTATTTATATGTCTTTAAATTTTTATTTTTTTTATTATAATTATTATGAGGGGTGTGGATAGGGTCAGGGGAGTGGTATTTAGCTTATTTTGTTTTATTTTTATGATTTTGTTGAATTTTTATTCATAAAAAATTGTTTTTCAATTTTTAATGCATGTATGTATTTATCGTAGCCCTCTGGTGGCAGAAAACAGCCACTGCAGCTAAGCAAGAAAAAGGGGTAAAAAAGGGAAAAAAATAGTGCTCAATATTGACCTGTAATGGCTAAGAAGCAGCACTACAACAGGGAAGGATTAAAGGAGTAAGGATGGGGTCTACCAAAAACCAAAATGGAGCATATGAATACCAAACTCGGCAGGGTTTGGGTTTGAGGTTTTTTCTCAAAAGCAAAGTGGCTCCAGAGGAGAGGCAGGAGTAATGCAGATTTGGGTAAAGCAAGGATAGAGCTAGGAATTAGCCTTGGGTGGGTGATAGAGGGCCAGGATACGCCACCCCCCACCCTCCAAGGCAAAAAAGCCTGGCAGAGGTTAGGAGACAACCAGTGTCCTGCAGGGAAAGGGACTCCCCATCCACACTGTGCTGGGGCTGGGGCTGGGGGAGGGAGTCTTTTACTCTCCAGTAAACAGCGAGGCAGTGCAGCAAATGGAAAGCAAGAGGAGGAGCGGGGTCTGTAGAAGTGGCAGAAGCATGGGGTGTGGCCTCTATAGCAGAAGCCAAGCCAGGAGTGATTAGGCTGTGCAAGCTAGTAGTGGATTGAAACAGCAGGGGAGGATCGAGGCTGCAGCCTGGCAGCTTAGGCGGTAGCTGTTGCTTGAGTCACCAGCAAGAGAGCTGGGGCTGCAAACTAGTAGCAGTTTTAAACAGCGGGGTTTTGGCAAGCTGTGGGCAGGGGTAGCAGGGGCCTGAATGGCTGATGGGGCAGCTCCAGCAGCTGGAGCTACTCTGGGGTGGGCTGTGCTGCAAACTCTAGCAGCCACTGGTAGTGGGGGGGTCAGGGGGGAGACTGAGTTTGGCTGCAACCTGGGCAGGAATCTGCCAGCTTTAAAAAATGCTCTGAGTTCTTATCCCTTCAAGTGGTTGTCAAAATTATAAAGATTAAAATTAATACTTAATACTCCAAGTGGTATATTTAATAATATTTATTAAATATTTAACTTGAAGCGGAGGGAAATTAAAAAAACCTAAAGCAAACCAAGAGAGCTTTCCTGCCTCCATATGGAACAGAGAGGGCATGGTGGGCAAGAACCAAAACTAAAAACCCCAATTTAAAGACACACATACATGAAAGGGAAAAGGGAATTGTGGGAAATGTAGTCCAAAGATTCTAATAAATACAAATACTTGAAACAATGTAGGAGTGAAAAAACGCAATCAGCATTAGCAACAGAGTAGCATCAGAAAGACGAGTAGGTACTTCTTTAAAAATGGGGAAGGAGGGGGCAGCTGGGTAGCTCAGTGAATTGAAAGCCAGGACTAGAGATGGGAGGTCCTAGGTTCAAAGCTGCCCTCAGACACTTCCCAGCTGTGTGACCCGGGGCAAGTCACTTGACCCCCATTGCCTAGCCCTTACCACTCTTCTGCCTTGGAGAAGATGGGAAGGTAAGGGTTTAAAAAAAATGGGGAAGGAGCTACTTGTACAAAAATATTCTAGCTGTTCTTTTAGTGGTGGAAAAGAATTGCAAACTAAGGGGATGCCCATCAATTGGAGAATAGCTGAACAAGTTGTGGTATATGATGGTGATGGAATACTATTGTGCTGGAAGGAATGATGAACAGGAGGATTTCAGAAAGAGCTGGAGAGACCTACATGAACTGATACAAAGTGAAATAAGCAGACTCAGAAAATCATTGTACACAGTAACAGCAATAATGTGGAATGATCAACTGTGATAGACTTCGCTCCTCTCAGCAATAAAATGATCCAGGACAATTTTGAGGGACTTATGACAAAGAATGTAAACTTCTTCCAGAGCAAGAACTGTGGGAGTAGGAATGCAGGGGAAAACATACTTGTTTATTTGGGCATGTGTTGTGGGGTTTTATATCATTCACTTAACATCAATTAATAGTATGGAAATATGTTTTGCATGATAATACATGTATAACCTAGAAAAAATAAAAGAAAGAAAAGCATGCAAAGACAAAAGGGTAAAGGTGGAAATCTGGTAGAAGTAATGCTGAAGAAAGGCACAAGAGATATAATGGATAGAATTTTGTGACACTTGCCTATAGATAACAGCTTCTTTTGTTGGAAAACATAGCATCATGGGAGGATACATGAAGGCAGGAAGGAGTGTAGAAGGAGAGAGAGAGGAGTAATACATTGAGATCAATAGAACAGCTATCAACAAAGGGAAGGTGACCATTGTAGTCTCAGAAAGAAAAGAGTCTACAAGAGATTGGGTGATGAGGAGAGGGGAAAGATTAAAAAGGAATGAAAAAAAGATACCTTAATTTGGGGCAGGGAAGGAGTTCTACTGATAAATGTTCCTATGAGGGAAAGGAGATGAGGACCTTTCAGGGGATAAGGCCTGGGAGAGTTAGTCTTGTCCCCAGAGTGGAGGAGTAGCAATCCCTGGGAATCACTGGAATTTGAAGGAGTGGTCAAGAATGGTGACAGGGATGAGATTTTCAGGCAGAAGTAGAAAAAGATAAAAAGGTCAACAAAGAGATGAAAATCAATGGAGGAAGGAGGTGCCCTGCCATAATGCAGTGTCCTCTCTGATTGCTGTTATAATAGGCATTACTCTCAGAGAAAGGCACACTAGAAAAAGAGGAATCCATGGAATAAGCCCTATAAGGCAGTGGCTATAAGTACCTAGAGCAGTTAAACCTTTTAGGAGTAAGTGCTGTGCCCTACAGAGGGGCAGGGTTAGGGTCACTCAAAAGCTGAGTAAATGTAACATCATGGGCAAGATTTAAGAGCCAGGACAAACGGAAACTCTTTTTTTGAACTCTGTTTCCTTCCTGAACTCAAGTCCCCTCCTTGTCTGGCCTTAATTTGTCTGCCTTGGCTATGTGGTTGGGGGTGGGCTGGGTCACTGCTGATTGTGAAATGGAGGAGGGCCCATGGGAAATATAGGACCTGATGAAGCAGAGATACATGGCTGGAGACATTGGGCAGTTAGCCTGCTAATATGGTCTTCCTCTATTTCTCCTTACTAAGAAAGACTCGTGAATTCAGTATATAGTCTCCAAGATTAATTTTTATTTCATGCAAGAGCAAAAGTATTTTGAAAAACATGACCCTGATAAAGAAATAACCAGACCATTTCCTTCTTTAAAGGAATTTTGAAACAGCCCCAAACCAACATCATTGGACAGGTTTCTCATGAAGCCTACTTCAAGTGAATCTGGAGCAAGGTTCAGTGGTAACAAAGGAGAGAAAAGAAAGAGGAGGAACTCCAGAAGGGCAGTTGCACTCAGATATTATGGAAGGGGACTCTTCCTCTAGGCAATAATACTTGTCCTCCCCACCCATCCCCTTAGGCCATGAACTCCTCTCATTGAAGGTAAAGTTAAGTTAAAATGATTTTATTTAATCTTATGATTGTTTTTTTATTCTTCTATGTATTATTAATGTTTATTTCATAAAATACATCTCCATGAATGGATACAATGCTTGATAAAATCTGGATTTTCTGGGTATCTATAAGAGATGAATTTAATTCATTGTATTCCTTATGGGCAAAATTTGGTACTTTTGAAATGAATTAATGACCCCACGGTGCTACTTTATATTGTGTTGCCAATAGAACGTAAAGACTTTGAGGACTGAGCACTTTTTCACTTGGTCCTCCCATCTCTACCACCTGGTATTGTCTTGAATGAAGGAGGCACTCAATGAGTGAATCTTGCTCTTTTTGCTGATGGAGTCACCTCTCTGCCTTGAACAGGTCTGGACACATGCTAGCAGTTCTGGAACCAGGTGTTAATGAGATTGCTTAAAGAATTCCTATTTTAGTCCAAAGCATCCTGGCAATGTACAGAATTAGCTCCTCAGTGGCAGGGCTGGGGATCATCTCTTTCTTAGTCAACTTGGGAATAGTTGATCAATTCCACTATTAGAGGTACCATGACATTTCCTGTGACAGTTTTTATGATGTTTAGGCATTGGACCAATATATGTTAATGGTGAGCACTTTCAAACTAGAGCCAGTTATAACCATGGATTTTGGTAGTGGACAACCTTACAGGCCAGAGCAGAGATAGCAAGGCCCACCCAAGTTCAAATCTTTGAGGAGAGGCACTTTGCTTAAGTTGTGAAAGAAGAGAAATGGGCTCAATATTATTGGTGTTTATTCCTGGGGTGATCGTAGTCCAAAATGTGAATTCTGAGAACTCCAAAGGGTTGAAAGCAATCGACATTTCCATTCAGTTAGTTCATTTCATCCAGTTATGTAGTTACCACTGAGTGTGAGGAGACATATTCTGTATTGGGGAAACAGAGATAAAAACAAATGCCACAAAGAACATTTTCTCATTCATTCGTTGGAGAAAGAACAGATTTCAGAAACAAGATCTGTGATTTGAGAAGGCAAAGTAATTGTGGAAAAGATCTTTGGGAAATGTTGGAGAGGAGAGAACACATTTCCACTGCGGTAGAGGATGGTGAATCTAGAACATTTTTAAAGAGGAAATACCAACTGAGACTGACCTTGAAGGAACAGAAAGACTTCAGCAGATAATCATAGCAGGTACTAGAACTTATTCCAGGCCTGTGCTTGGTGTGGGCAAGACCAAATATAAAGGGAGAGAGCAGAGCAAGATTGGGAAAGTGAAAAAGAAAAATGGTTTCAGCAAAAGATAAAGATAAGAGGATAATGAAGGGTGGAACTACAGACTAGGGATAAATCTAGCAAGAATGAGGTCCTGCTCTTCTATATATAAAAGTAAATTATAAACTTTTAAATGTACCCCAGGATCTGTCATCTAGCTGTTCAATTCAGCGACCATTGTGCCATGAGCTAGACTGACATCCATCTGAGTTTGTCAAAGATGCTCACCACAGGTGTGTTTGATAAAGAAAACTCCAAACTCCCTGGAATGAAGCAGAGTTTTTGCCAAGGTTCAATGTCTGAATCTGTTTCCCTTACAGATTTGGTGGCTCTGTTTTACTCAAGTCATCAGCAACTACCCGAGGACTATTGGAGGAAAGATATCTTGCAAGAAAAAAGTGTTAGTTAATTTTTCTATAGCTTTATTATGAAATTCTCCATGCTGTAAACCCATGTGCAAATCCTTTAAGGAAGAGGAAACCACAGAGGGAAGTAGGTAGACAGGACAGGGGGCAAACTTAGAGGAGAAACTGCAGCTTGAAGCACTTCACTCTCCGGTCTTTGCAAAGTGTTAAAGTGGGAGATTTGATCCAAGAGATACTGGGAGAGCTGGTGGAGAGGACAGGTAAGAACCCTGGGTGGTTTTCATAACTGGTTCTAGAAAAAGTTGAACCCAGAGAAGATGAAAGTGGGCAGGAATCCAAGGGGCATCCACAGAAGAGAGCGATATCCATTTAGTTTGAGGGAGTTCTTTAGTCATTTCCCCCTCTTGGACTAATGGGACAGAACTGAATTGGTCTCAAGAGCATGAATGAGGACAAAGGATCTTTTGGGTTGTAGGGAGAGACATTTGTTCATTGCAGTTGTTTCAGAAAGCCCCTTCCTGCTCTGACATAGACTGAGCTCTTCTGAAGGGAAATCTCTTATAGTGAATAGTCCCTTGTGCTTCTCACTCCCTTTTAGCTCAGTACCAGTCAGAAGGAGTCACCAGATCTCCCTTGAATAGAGAGAAGAGCCCCTCTTGGGGCTCCTTCTGCCCTGAATTTCTCACCTCAGAATTCACTGGCTGGCTCTTAGGTACAATCAGGGCCTCTTGATTTGGAGAAAAATATCTTCTTACTAATGCACTGATACAATGGGTCTTGATAATGGTAGACTCTGTCCCTTCCTTTGTTTAGTCATCCCCTCATTTCATTCTGAAGAAGCGAGCAAGGCTAGAGAAGTGAGAGTTCTCTTAGAGGACAGGTCTCTGAAATAGCACATGTGTAGGAAATGCCCCTATTCTAACTCCAATATGGCAGAGTAGATAATGAGAACTTTCTGGTCTTTAAAAGGCTGAATGATGGGCAGAAGAGGGAGAGGGAAGGGGCATCAGTGGTCAGAACCTACAGAAACACGTGCATCTCTCTTTTATATAACTATAGACTGGAGTTTCTTCATGGTTGGTATAAGCTGATCTGTAAAAAGTGTTTTCTTACAGCCATCCTAGGTTAAGGCAATAGCTCTGATTGTCCAGTTTATTCAATCAGTTCTAACTCAATCAAGCATTGATAAGAATTCATTAAGTGCCTAGGAAGTGCTTGGCCCCTTTTTTTGCATCCTAAATGTGTAAAGGGAACCCTTTCCTCCCATTGTCTTAAACTTCCTTCTACTCTGACCCATCCCATTTTCTGGATTTCACCTGAACACTGCAAACAGAGGTCACAGGTGAAGAGCCCTAAGAATATGCCCTGGAATTTAAGGTCTGGGTTCAAGAGAAAGGATATAGGTGTGGGGTGAGACACGCCTGCCTTCTCTATTCCATTGGAGGTAGTGTGAAAGGACCATGGCTGAGGGAGATAGCCATGTGGAGAAACACATAGTCAGAATTAGGTTAGATTAGGCTTAAATGACTATATATCTGTTTTTTCTATTTCAAGTGATTATTAATAAACTCTATAGAAAATAAGAACCTAGATTATTAATTTTAATCTAATTTAAATGAGGAAACAAACATAAAAGTGAGCAAGTCTTTCTTTAACTAGAGGACCCAAACAGAATTAAATGGTGGCAAGGGAAGAATGCTTTGCTGTATTAGTCATAGGCACTGGGAGGGGAGTGTAGATATAGAGTCATAGGTTGCTCATTCTTTTTCGGGACCAATTTGATTACAGTATCCTGAGGATAAGTGAAGAGAAGGAATGAAGAGGTCATACATATGGTGCCTTCTGTATGGCAAGATGACCTCGCTGCCCAGATCCTACTGTTCTGGTAGATGTCTGGCCAGGCAGTAGCCTGGTGTAGACATGTGGATCAGGTAGAAGTAGGATTAAGTAAGGATTCATTCACCTTTCAGTACAATATTTACCAAGGGGGAGTGAGTTCCTAAAGTTGAGTAGGTTAACACCTTATTCATTTTTTCTTTGACTTTGGAGAGGGAGTTCAAGGTCTTTGGAGGACCCTAGACTTGAGGCATAGACGGTATCTCTCCTTTAGCACAGATAGGCCCATAGCATTAGTCAGTCTCAAATCAGTTCTCTTTGCTCTGATCTGTTATCACAACCCAGCTTCGTTCCACATGTGGGTCATATCTAGGACTGGAATAGAGAGTATATATGGATCTAGACCCACAAGCCCATACCCCCAATTTTTTTATTCAAGTTTATCTTATTAAAATCAAAGCACCACAGTTGGCCAAAAACAATGCATTCCATACATAACAGTAACAATGACCCCCTACATCTGATGTCCTTCACAGTAAAGGCATTCCTCCATGGGATGTTAGCATTATTGAGGAACGAGATCCACCAGTGTAGTACCCACCATTTTAAAGTAGTTCTGGATTTCTCTCTTCCCATGTGAAAGACGTGACCCTTTGCCTTGGCATCTCACTGTGTATCCTCAGGTCTTTCATATCCATTCTTCATTTTATCCTTTTAACAACCTAAACCCTCTTTAGGCATAACCATTCTCAATTTTTTTCATAAACCCTCATTGGGCATGGCCCCTTGCCTCTTTACCAGCCTGGATATCCCCTTCTCTCTGCTCTCCACCTTATTACTGCTTTTTCTGTGATGTAGAAGCCCAAATTAAATGTGATATCCAGTTGTGGTCAGACCAGGAAAGAGGATTACATCACTTGGTATTCCACCCTTCCAGACCCCGTACCTCTTTTTGTGCAGCCTAAGACTGCATTAACTTCTTCGGATACCATTTCATTAACCCATTTTTCCCTTCTGGAGTGAACATTGCATGGAGCCGAGGGAAAGAAGGCATGATCTCCTGTTTCATATGACTTCTCTTCTCTTCTTTTTTTTTTGTTTTTTTTTGTTTTTTTTTTTAATTTTTAAATATATTTTATTTGATCATTTCCAAGCATTATTCGTTAAAGACATAGATCATTTTCTTTTCCTCCCCCCCACCCCCCATAGCCGACGCGTAAGTCCACTGGGCATTAGATGTTTTCTTGATTTGAACCCATTGCTTTGTTGATAGTATTTGCATTAGAGTGTTCATTTAAAGTCTATCCTCTGTCATGTCCCCTCAACCTCTGTATTCAGGCAGTTGCTTTTTCTCAGTGTTTCCACTCCCATAGTTTATCCTTTGCTTATGAATGGTGTTTTTTTTCTCCTGGATCCCTGAAAGTTGTTCAGGGACATTACACCACCACCAATGGAGAAGTCCATTACGTTCGATTATACCACAGTGTATTAGTCTCTGTGTACAATGTTCTCCTGGTTCTGCTCCTCTCGCTCTGCATCACTTCCTGGAGGTTGTTCCAGTCTCCATGGAACTTCTCCACTTTATTATTCCTTTGAGCACAATAGTATTCCATCACCAACATATACCACAGTTTGTTCAGCCATTCCCCAATTGATGGGCATCCCCTCGTTTTCCAGTTTTGGGCCACCACAAAGAGCGCAGCTATGAATATTTTTGTACAAGTCTTTGTGTCCATTATCTCTTTGGGGTACAGACCCAGCAGTGCTATGGCTGGGTCAAAGGGTAGATATTCTTTTGTCGCCCTTTGGGCATAGTTCCAAATTGCCCTCCAGAATGGTTGGATCAGTTCACAACTCCACCAGCAATGAATTAATGTCCCTACTTTGCCACATCCCCTCCAGCATTCATTACTTTCCTTTGCTGTTATGTTAGCCAATCTGCTAGGTGTGAGGTGATACCTCAGAGTTGTTTTGATTTGCATCTCTCTGATTATAAGAGATGTAGAACACTTCTTCATGTGCTTGTTAATAGTTTTGATTTCTTTATCTGAGAACTGCCTATCCATTTCCCTTGCCCATTTATCAATTGGAGAATGGCTTGATTTTTTGTACAATTGATTTAGCTCATTATAAATATGAGTAATTAAACCTTTGTCAGAGGTTTCTATGAAGATTTTTTCCCAATTTGTTGTTTCCCTTCTGATTTTAGTTATATTGGTTTTGTTTGTACAAAAGCTTTTTAGTTTGATGTAGTCAAAATTATTTATTTTACATTTTGTGATTCTTTCTATATCTTGCTTGGTTTTAAAGCCTTTCCCCTCCCAAAGGTCTGACATGTATACTATTCTGTGTTTACCCAATTTACTTATGGTTTCCTTCTTTATGTTTAAGTCACTCACCCATTTTGAATTTATCTTGGTGTAGGGTGTGAGGTGTTGATCTATTCCTAGTCTCTCCCACACTGTCTTCCAATTTTCCCAGCAGTTTTTATCGAATAGTGGATTTTTGTCCCAAAAGCTGGGATCTTTGGGTTTATCGTATACTGTCTTGCTGAGGTCGTTTTCCCCCAGTCTATTCCACTGATCTTCCTTTCTGTTTCTTAGCCAGTACCAAATTGTTTTGATGACTGCTGCTTTGTAATATAGTTTGAGGTCTGGGACTGCAAGGCCCCCATCATATGTGTTTTTTTTCATTATTTCCCTGGATATCCTTGATCTTTTGTTCTTCCAAATGAACTTTGTTATGGTTTTTTCTAAATCAGTGAAGAAGTATTTTGGTAGTTCAATGGGTATGGCACTAAATAGATAAATAAGTTTGGGTAGGATGGTCATTTTTATTATATTGGCTCGTCCTATCCATGAGCAGTTAATGTTTTTCCAATTGTTCAAGTCTAGTTTTAGTTGTGTGGCAAGTGTTTTGTAGTTGTGTTCATATAGTTCCTGTGTTTGTCTTGGGAGATAGATTCCTAGGTATTTTATTTTGTCTAAGGTGATTTTGAATGGGATTTCTCTTTCTAGTTCTTGCTGCTGAGCTGTGTTGGAGATATATAGAAAAGCTGATGATTTATGTGGGTTTATTTTGTATCCTGCAACTTTGCTAAAGTTGTTGATTATTTCAATTAGCTTTTTGGTTGAATCTCTAGGATTCTTTAAGTAGACCATCATGTCATCCGCAAAGAGTGATAACTTGGTCTCCTCCTTGCCTATTCTGATGCCTTCAATTTCTTTATCTTCTCTAATTGCTACTGCTAGTGTTTCTAGTACAATGTCAAATAGTAGAGGTGATAATGGGCATCCTTGTTTCACTCCTGATCTTATTGGGAATGCATCTAGTTTATCCCCATTGCAGATGATATTAGCTGTTGGTTTTAGATATATACTGTTTATTATTTTTAGGAATGACCCTTCTATTCCTATGCTTTCTAGTGTTTTTAATAGGAATGGGTGTTGTATTTTATCAAAGGCTTTTTCTGCATCTATTGAGATAATCATGTGGTTCTTGCTAGTTTGCTTGTTGATGTGGTCAATTATGTGGATGGTTTTCCTAATGTTGAACCAGCCCTGCATCCCTGGTATGAATCCTACTTGATCATGGTGAATGATCCTTCTGATCACTTGCTGGAGTCTTTTTGCTAGTATCCTATTTAAAATTTTTGCATCTATATTCATTAGGGAGATTGGTCTATAGTTTTCTTTCTCTGTTTTTGACCTGCCTGGTTTTGGAATCAGTACCATGTTTGTGTCGTAAAAGGAGTTTGGTAGAACTCCCTCTTTGCTTATTATGTCAAATAGTTTGTATAGTATTGGGGTTAACTGTTCTCTGAATGTTTGATAGAATTCACAGGTGAATCCATCAGGCCCTGGGGATTTTTTCTTAGGAAGTTCTTTGATGGCTTGATGGATTTCAATTTCTGATATGGGATTATTTAAGAATTCTATTTCCTCTTCTGTTAGTCTAGGCAGTTTGTATTTTTGTATATATTCATCCATTTCTCCTAAATTGGTGTATTTATTGCCATATAATTGGGCAAAGTAATTTCTAATGATTGCCTTAATTTCCTCCTCATTGGAGGTGCTGTCCCCCTTTTCATCTTTAATGCTGTGAATTTGCTTTTCTTCCTTCCTTTTTTTAATTAGATTGACCAGTACTTTGTCTATTTTGTTTGTTTTTTCAAAGTACCAGCTTCTTGTCTTATTTATTAAATCAATAGTTCTATCACTTTCGATTTTATTAATTTCTCCCTTAATTTTTAGGATTTCTAATTTGGTTTTCTGCTGGGGGTTTTTAATTTGATCGCTTTCGAGTTTTTTCAATTGCATTTCCAATTGATTGATCTCTGCTCTCCCTTGTTTGTTAATATGAGCTTTCAGGGATATGAATTTGCCTCTGATTACCGCTTTGGCTGCATCCCAAAAGGTTTGAAAGGATGTTTCACCATTGTCATTTTCCTTGATGAAATTATTAATTGTTTCTATGATTTCTTCTTTAGCTAAACGGTTTTGGAGTATCATATTGTTTAATTTCCAATTGGTTTTAGATTTGGTTTTCCATGTACCATTACTAATCATTATTTTTATTGCCTTGTGATCTGAGAAGGCTGCATTCATTATTTCTGCTTTTTTGCATTTGTGTGCTATGTTTCTGTGACCTAATGTATGGTCAATTTTTGTGAATGTGCCATGTGGTGCTGAGAAGAAGGTGTATTCCTTTTTATCCCTATTTATTTTTCTCCATATGTCTATTAATTCTAATTTTTCTAAGATTTCATTCACTTCTTTTACCTCTTTCTTATTTATTTTTTGATTTGATTTATCTAAATTTGATAATGGTTGGTTTAAGTCTCCCACTAGTATGGTTTTATTGTCTATTTCTTCCTTCAATTCTCCTAGTTTCTCCATTAGAAATTTGGGTGCTATATTATTTGGTGCATACATGTTGATTAATGATATTTCCTCATTGTCTAGAGTCCCTTTTAACAAAATATAATTACCTTCCCTATCCCTTTTGATCAGGTCTATTTTTGCATTGGCTTTATCAGATATCATGATTACCACTCCTGCCTTCTTTCTATCAGTTGAGGCCCAGAAGGTCTTACTCCATCCTTTAATTCTGACCTTGTGGGTGTCAACCCGCCTCATGTGTGTTTCTTGAAGACAACATATGGTAGGGTTTTGGATTCTAATCCATTCAGCTATTCGTCTACGTTTTATGGGTGAGTTCATCCCATTCACGTTCAAAGTTATGATTGTCATTTGTGGACTCCCTGGCATTTTGATTGCCTTCCCTAATTCTAACCTTTTCTTCTTCGGCTCTACCTTTTAGTCCAGTGATTTACTTTGAAACAGTCCCCCTTGTCCCCTCCCTTGATGTTTCCCTTTTTAGTCCCTCCCTTTTTGTTCCCTCCCCCTCCCCCCTCTCTTTCCCTCCCTTTTTGTTCTCCCTCTCCCCCTCCCCCCCTTGGTTTTCCCTTCTCCTTACCCTTGTTGGGTAAGATAGAATTCAAGATCCCAATGGATCTGGATGTTTTTCTTCTCTTCTCTTCTTACAGCATCTCAAGTGATCTCATGGAGTCCCAGGGTGCCTCAAAGGGAGTATTTCCATTCGTTCCTCAGTCAGGCCCTGTATACTTCCCACAGGGGCCAATTGCTGTACCTGTACACTATCAACATCTATGGAAAGACCCCCAGCAGAAAGTCCTGAAAGGAGATCCCAAGGCACTGGGGGTGAGTTCAGGTCCCTCGTGTCTGGGAGAGCAGATTTATGTTTTTAACTGAGTAACTTACCAGTTTAGAGGTTTGAGAGACAGAAGAAATTGGTTTTGCTTTTATTTGCATATTGGTAGAGATTAGAATAGCCTGACATACAGCATATGTGTAATAAATGTTTGTTGAATGATTAACTGACCTTAAAAATCATCAAGTTAATTAAAACAAAAAATGTTATCCAGATTCAGAGAAAGAACTATTGGAGTTGGAATGTAGATGAAAACATGTGATTTCTCACCTGTTTATTTGGATTTTCTTTGACAGTCTTGGTTTTATATGATTACTTAAAAATGAACAATATGGAATTAAAAAAATAAAAAAAAATAATTCTTTTGATACTGTGAGAACTTGCATGAACCTCAAAAAGTCATCTCATTTACCCTTTTCCCTCATTATACAATTGAGGAAACTGAAGTTCTGATGGGTTCAGTGGCTCACCCAAGGTTACAGAATGAAGATGTAGCAAACCTCCATTTTGAACCAAAATCATTGACTACAAATCCATGTTGCATCATGTGAAAAGTCTTCCGCCTCTTGCATATGAGTCAGTTAAAGAGGTACAATAACTCACGTAGATGGGACTCAAGAACAGTGCACAAATGTGAATCCCTGACTCTCTTCTCAAAATTCTGGGCTATTTCCATTCCAGCTATTGGCTGCCTCAGCATTGTGATGTTTCAGTGACTCAGCAGCTTTCTGGATGGCTTAGACTTGGACGAGGCACCCAGGAAATACCTATTTGGTGTCAGAGAGGGATATTTCCATCTGTTTCCTGAATGTCCTGCTCTAAATCAGTACTGAAATGAAACTTAAGGAGAACTCAGTGTGGGGTTCTATATCTAGGGCTCATGCTAGAAGCCTTTTAGCTTGGACAGGTGTAGGGGAGGCAGGGGAAAGGAAGGAGCTAAATGAGGTCTTCAGTTTGGCTATGAATATGAGGAGAAATGGGAACCACCATAACAATGTATTGGAGATTCTGCCATGTTCTACTCCCTCTGGGGAGTGCGTTAGAGTAGGATTTCCTAGGGAAGTCTCTGGTTCCCCTTCTTGCCCCAACATCTCCTCTGAGAAGGCGTCATAGTTGACTAAGATGGAAGACTGCTGTGAGGAAGGGAAAAAGGGGAATTTCTCATCCCTCAGCATTTCAGTGAGGTGAATGTTTCCTTCATGTTCCACAGGTATACATGAACCCAATTTCTGAGGTCTGTTTGTCTCTATTATCTGTCCTTGGATCATGGATGATTGTGTTTTGGTGTAGGTTGAAGATCTGGTGTTCTGGGGAAAATGTCAGCACGACACACTTTTAGTTTTAATCTTCATCATTATTTTTAATTGTTATCTTCATTATTATTAATCATGATTTTCTACATTGATTTCTTCAATCTCAATCAATAAAATAATGAATCAAGTACTGTTTTTTAGCATTTTCCAATTTCTGACACATGCAGAAATTTAGTGCTTGACTTTCTTGTGAGTCTTTTAGAGTTTATTCCATCACAACCATTAAGGCATCAATTTGTTGGGATCATAGAAGATCAAGACATTAATTTCAATCAAGCTCTAGCTGTAATGGAAATTACACTAACCTTTCCAAGCTATTGCATTAAGTGTTGATTTTGTTTATTCTCTTCATGGAAGAATGGGGAAAGGGCAAACTGGCTTCTAAGGATGTCCTATAGAGGATGGCTATCCCAGGAATACAGAATCACATCAGTTTTCTAGATAGCATTAAGTTTCTGCAACTCACCATGAAAGCCTCCATGGTGGCCCACGAGATGTCTTTCCCTTGGTTTGGGATGTAAGATGGGATTAACTGGTGTAAGGTGATCTTAAAGAGAAAACCTGCTTTGCCAAAATTAAGCTGTTCACATAGTTTAGGGGGTTGGGGGATATTCTTTGAGTCTAGGTCACTTGCCTAGGATAATACTGACAGTGTATGAAAGAGGAGAAATCATTGGATTATAATATGATGAATTTAGAAGTGGGAGAATCTTTGGCATAATGGCATCCAATGCTCCTCTTTTACAGATGAGGAAGCTGAGGCCCAGAGAGCTTAAATGAATTGTTCAACATGTCATAGCCCATTTGTATCAGAAGCAGAACTTTAATCCAGGTCACTATGACTCAGACATGCTCTTTTTCTACCATGCAACATTGCCTCTGATATTTTCCTTATTAAGAGTAAACACTCCGGGGGCAGCTGGGTAGCTCAGTGGATTGAGAACCAGGCCTAGAGATGGGAGGCCCTAGGTTCAAATCTGGCCTCAGACACTTCCCAGCTGTGTGACCCTGGGCAAGTCACTTGACCCCCATTGCCTAGCCCTTACCACTCTTCTGCCTTGGAGCCAATACACAGTATTGACTCCAAGACGGAAGGTAAGGGTTTAAAAAAAAAAGAGTAAACACTCCACTTTGTATTCTATATGCCTTTGGAGCAGCTAGGTGTCTCAGTATTTAGATAACTGGGCCTGAAGTTAGGAATTCTTATATTCCTAAATTCATATCCAGCCTCCAACATTTACTACCTCAGTGACCCTTGGCAAGTCATTTTACCCTGTTTTTCTGTTTCCTTAGCTGTAAAATGACCTGGAGAAGTAAATGAAGAATCACTCCAATATCATTGTTAAGAAAACTCCAAATGGGGTCAGGAAGAGTTGAGTATGATGCAACAACAGTCACTATATGTGTTATTTAATATAATTACATTTATAAAATTTCAATTGTTGAATTGATTAGTTTTTTATTCTGGTCCTCTGATTTCATTTTAACGGTGAGCTTTTAAAAAAATCATTATTAAATACAAGTATGACAATTCTTTCATTCAAGATCTTCGGAAATTTCCAGGGATATTAGGAAGTTAAATCAAGTGTCTACACACCACCCCATCAGTATATATAAGAGGTGTGCTCTGAAAGCAGTTCTTCCTGACCTTACTTAGCTCTCTACTCACTACCACATGATGCTTCCGCGTCTCATAAACTCATATGATTATAGGATTTTCGAGCAACAAGACATCTTAGAGATCTTCTGGTCCAGCCCCTTTATTTCACTGATGAAGAAACTGAATCCCAGAGACAAAGAAACTTGCCCAGGGTTCTAGAGATTATAAGTGGTGGCGCTGGAAGTCAATTCTAATTTCTTTTATTTAAAATTCCAGTCAATAATTCAATTAAATAATTAATTTAAAATTAACCCTCTGCTTCGGTAGCTCCATGTCCAGAAAGAAGAGCATCAGTCTTTTTTTCTCTCTTCTAATTTGAATCTCTTTCTCTTCCAGACTGTCCAGATCATGGTCGCCATCATGAATCTCAGCTTAGGCATGCTTTTTGGTTTCATTCCTCAGAATGCTTATGGATCACCATATTTTCTGTGGTACACTGGCTACGTATTCTGGGGAACAGCATTTGTGAGTACAGATAATGAATCTATTTCTGAAATGTATTCTCTCTCTTTGTTCCTTGGAGACAGAAGGCAACCTGCGTCCCAATGACACATGCCTTCTGTGCAAGGTGTTTCTTTCTCTCAACCCTCAGAAGGGTTGATGCACAGGCTCATATCCATATGAGGAAGGGTTCATATATACATATATAAACATATAGGTAAGAGTTGAAATATATGTATATGTATATGAAGTATGTATGTATGTTTGGCTATAGATATGCAGACATACATCAATCCTCAACATTCACGCAATTAACTTTCCCCAATCTTGAGCATTTGGATGATTTTAGTAGCAACTTCATTTTCACTTTCCCATTGGGAATGATGTCTATTCGCAGCTATGTTCAATAAGGAAACAAAACAAGACTGAGGTCCAATGGGACCGATGTCTCAGTATCCTATCGTGTATCTCACTTGTCTTGTTCACATCACAGATTAAAGAGCTCTCTGTGTATTTGTTGCATATTTTCATTGCCTTTAAAACTCAAGTTGTGTGTGTGTAGGTAGAATTCTCTCTCCAAAGCCCATCTTACCCAGCATCCCATGTGCATACTCATGCTGCATGAATGCTGAGTGAATGGATGGAGGATAAAATTTTGGTGTGGCACCGCCCTCTCTCTCCTCTTCCTGGAACATGGTTGAGGAGACTGGCTGGGAACCAGGTCAGAGAATCCACACATGGTCAGTTAGGTTAGAAAATTAGGCCTTATACTTCTATCCTTTTTATTTTTTCTACCTCAAATGATTATTAATAAAACTCTATGGAAAAATAAGAACCTAGAGTCACTGATATTAATTTAAATTTTACATTTTTTACAATTATGCCCCCAAAGTGTACTCCAAGTCCTTTGGGCTCCAAACCACATCTTCATGCTGGAATGTCTCCAACCACTGTGGTCTAAATCCATCAGTTGACTAGACACCTAGAGACTGCCAATCCCATCATCCCAGCCTCACGTTTAAACATCATATCCTATGCTATGCTCCCAAACCCTGAGACTTTTAAGGATTTCAAACCAATACTTTAAGCAACCATTGCTTGAGTATTATTTCAAGCTGAAGTATCCCTCATGATCTCCATTGCTATCCATCAGCCATGAAGGACAGAATATTGTAGGTGATGTTGAGACCTCAGCATTGGGGTCTTCTTACAATAGTGATTAAAGTCCCAACAACCTCTCCATTGTTTTTAGAGAAGGTCTCCAAGGTAGAGACATAGAGTATGTCATGCAATACCTTACCACCACCATCTGACACAGTGGGAGATAAGATTCTGCTTTAAAATGTTTTAGTTTTGAGAATTTTATTTGAGGTATAGTGTTTATGACATTTTAGATTTCATGTGTTATGAAAAGTGATTATGTTCTGTACAGTGTTTTTTTTTAATTGAGATGTTAACACAAAAGGTCACAGATGCTAGGAAATTTGCTATATAGTATTTATGGTAATGTAGATTTCATGTGATGAAAAACGTGAATATTTCTGGAAATAATTTTTTAAATAATTGAGATGTTATCATAAAAGATCATCGAATCCTGGGTAATTACTAGGAAAAAATGTTATATATCTTACTAATTTTATTTTGTGTACTGTATTTTGTGGGTTATTTCATGGTTACAATATTGTAAAAAGTATATATTATCAGAATTAATGTTTTGTTATGAAGAATTGTAAGCAGAGTAGGCAGCTAAAGTGCTCAGTGGTTTGAGAGGCAGGCCTAATGATGGGAGGTCCTAGGTTCAAATCTGTCCTCAAACACTTTCTACCTGGGTGTCCCTGGGCAAGTCACTTGACCCCCATTACCTAGCCCTTACCACTCTTCAGCCTTGGTACCAATATTCAGCATTGATTCTAAGACAGATTCTAAATAATAGATTACATTTTTTGGTGATCACAAATACCTACCATCTATTTCCCATAGGTTCAAAGAATCAATATTTGTGTTTTTGATTTCATACTTTTTTTAGGGCATTGCCCCCAGAAAGTTGAGGATAGATACATAAATAGATGTGCTATATATATGCACATTATATATATATATATACATAACATGTGTATATACTTATACTTCTCATTCTTCTTCCCTTCTCATCCCCATCACTCTCCTGCTATGAAAATCAGTTTCTCTATTACTCTTGGACCACAGATATGACCCAGTCATCTTTGGAAGGATGCTGAGAAACTGTTAAACTGTTATACTTACAAGTCCCCGAAACAAAATATATCAGTGTAGCACAAAGCAAAAGAGATTTGAGCCTCATCTTTACTCTGCTTTTTCTTCTTCTCTTCAGCTACAAAAAACAGCATTGAGAAACACAAGTAACTGTAAAAGCTTTCCCCTTTCTCAGGAGGTAGAGGACAATAAGCTCAGGAAGATCTTCAAATGGGAGAAGATTCTGCTTTCTCCAATCATCTGGGAGCAAAGCAGTGCTTCTTTTCCAATGAACTTCCAGTGGTTTCAGGGAACTTTTCCCTTCAATCATCTCTCTAAGCTGACTGTAGCTGAGCTGCCTTTCTCTACTCATCTTCCTTAAGATAGCAGGCATTAGTCTCTATTATCAGCATATCTTGTTAGGCTAAGCTATCTCTTCTTTTTCTTCTGCCTTTTGATATTCATCTGTGTTCACCTTTTGCCATCCCCCCCCCCCCAGTTTCCTCACTGCTATAACTTCCAATGCTTTCATGTTTTTAGTGATTAATCTCTGCCTTGTGATGTGAAACTAAAAAAACAAACAAACCACGTTTGCCAAGTGTGATCCCAGTAATCCTTATATTATCTTCTCATATTACCAATCCAGTTTGTTGGCTATTTTTTAAAAAAGGAAACAGACATATGTAATGGAATTTACAGGCTGATTTATCATCTCATTTTTCTATTTTCCAACAAGTCCTTTCGGTATATTTATCAGATGGGGCAGTTTTATCTTTGGATCTCAGAATGGTTTGTTTATATACATAAATAGCTATATCTACCTAAAGGAATGTGTGTATATATGTGTATATGCACATGTTTCATACACACATATTTATCCACACATATTATAAACATTTAACATACACATATCCATCCATTTTTCCATCCATCCATCCATATAGATAAATAGATGCACCCACCCAGTGTCCTTCCCATAGTGTAACAAATTTAGTCTTTTTGTCTTTCATATTTGTATCCATGGTATAATAATTGGAAAGAATTAGGCAAAATTGATTAAAATCAGAATGATGGAATCATTTTAGTAATAAACACACATTACCTTCAATAATATAGAGTAAAAAACTGGGAGGTTCTAGAAAAAATTCTTTAAGGGTCCTACTTTAATGAATACATGAAGTACAATCCCTTTATCATATATTTACTTTAATTGCTAGAAGGGCTTGGAAAGTAATTTGTATACAAATAAAGTATGCATATATGTACATACATATATACATATACTCATACATATCCATATCCAAAGAAAAGTCTGCTATAGTTGTTCATGGTACACAGATTTGAGAGTAAAATCAATCAATCAGCCAATCAACAAGCAATTTTTGTTGCCTATTATGGTTCATGCAATTTGACTGTGGCAATAGGGAGAGGAAGAGAAGAACATACCAATCCCCATCTCCCTTGCATAAAACAGATTCAAGATAAAGACATTATAATTTCAGGGAGCCATAGTAAGTGGGTGGAATAGGAAGTGCTTCATGTAGTTCTTCACATGAGGTATGAGCATTATACTGGATTATGTAAAGAAGGCTCCTCAATACTTATTTTTTTCTGCCAGAGAATAACCTTTGGATTGCAGTGGGAAAATAGCTATTAGAAAGGTGTTGCTAGGGGGGCAGCTGGGTAGCTCAATGGATTGAGAGCCAGTCCTAGAGATGGGAGGTCCTAGGTTCAAATCTGGCCTCAGACACTTCCCAGCTGTGTGACCCTGGGCAAGTCACTTGACCCCCATTGCCTAGCCCTTACCACTCTTCTGCCTTGGAGCCCATACACAGTATTGACTCCAAGATGGAAGGTAAGGGTTAAAAAAAAAAAGAAAGGTGTTGCTAGACAAAAGCAAAGAAATAATATTCTTAAAACCATTTCCCTTTAATTGCTTCATATTACTGGGTCCAGATCAAGTTACATATGAAAATACATGAAAGAAAAATCAGAATTGGTTGGAGGCCTCTATCAGTAACCTTGAAGGAATCATGGAGAATAGGAGAAGTGCTTCAGGACTGGGGGATGGCATTCATCTTGATTGTTGAGAAAGAAAAGACAGTGTGGTCTTCAAACTATAAATCACTGAGCTTGACTTCAATCTGGGCATAATTCTAGAATGTATCACCTATGATGGGCCAATGTATGTTAAAAAGGGAATTAGTCACCACTAAAAGGGAATAAGATCTCATCAAAGACAAACTATATGACACTAGCCATCTATTTTTTTCTGCCAAGTTTATTTGACCTCAAAGTGATTTATTCTAATTCTTATGATGGAAAAAGAAATTCCTGTCCACTAGTTCTTTGTCCAAATGTTTAAGAGGTTCCTGGGAGCATCTAATGTATCCACCAGAGATATCGCGTCCTTAGGGATAGAAGAAGCAGGGTTCAATGATGGATAGGGAAGGTTTTGTATATTATTGAAAGAAGAGAAGGGTTTAAGATGTTGATGTTTGTCCACAGTTCATCATCTCTGGCTCCCTCTCCATTGCTGCGGAGAAGAGAACCACAGATATTATGGTAAGTGACATTTCTCCTTTCTGTGCAGGCCTGAGGCAGACTCTGATAATTTCTTGGAATGGGAGGGGGTACATGGAAGGAGACTTAAAAGACAACCTCCTTAACCCAGGCTGGGCTGGAGCAGGTTTGACTGATCACTGCTCTATGGCTGAGCTTTTCCTTGGGAGGAGAAGGAGAATCAATCACTAATGACTGCTCTCCCATTGTTCAGATTGCTGCCTGCTAAAGCCTATATATAGTCAGACCAGCAGAAGTACAAAATTCTCCTCTGTAGTTTTCAGTTCCCTCAATCTTCTCAGTTAGCTTTATGCCAAGAACCAAACCTCATCCCCATGCCATGTTGCCTGCCTGGGAAAACATAAGGACTTTGGGAGCTGAGCAGTTTTCCCCTTGGTCCTTGCAGATAGCGAACACTCCGTGGTGCACTTGCTCCCAGATTCTGCAGTTAGATTCAGCCTTGGCTCTTAAGTAAGGCTGAAACGTGATAGCGGCTCTATAAGCGCGTGCTAATGGGTTGACTGTTTTCTGACTTCTCACTGCTTTTAGGTCCAAAGCAGCCTAGCAATGAACGTTGTCAGCTCAGTGGTGGCTGGCCTGGGAATCGTCTTTCTCTCAATCAATTTGGTAACATACCCTTATTATTGTTACGACGAAGCTTCCTTTCTTTCCTGCAGTATGTTAATATCGATAATGCTGGTAAGTACTTCCAGGATGGTACCAGTTATGACGATTGATCTCTGGAATGGGCAATCTTTATAGGTCAGGGCAGAAACACTGAGGTTACTGAAGAAGTCTGAACCTTTTGAAAAGAGGCAAGTTGCTTGGGTTGGGAAACAGGAAATTCCTTGATATTTTTGCTCTTCTTCCTGTGGTCTCAGCCAGAAATGTCAACTGTGGAAGATGCAAAGGATCAAAAACAATTGATATTTCCAGTTCACTCACTTTCAATTCCATGGAAAAAAAAGCATTTGATGATGCGGTGATCATGATATGTGAGGTGATATACTATGTGGAACTCACTGTCTAATTCATAATTGGGGGAGGACAAATTGGGAAAAAGACATTTCTGATACGGACTGGTAAGGTCGGTAATTGTCAAGGAGAGCTTTGGGCAGTGTTCAAGGAGAGATGGTCCCTTTTTATTATTTTTTTCCACTTGAATAAGTTTATTTAGTCAATTTAGAACATTATTCCTTGGTTACAATAATCACATTATTTCCCTCCCTTCCCTCCACCCACCCTTCTCACAGCCAACAGGCAATTTCATTGGGTATTGCTTGTGTCCTTGATCAGAACCTATTTCCATGAGATTCTCTTTTTAAATGGGGGGAGAAGGAGAGGATGACAATTGATGAGGGTCTGCCATAGCCTTTTCCTGGCCCGTGGTGGGTATGAGCACTGCTATTACAAAAGGAGAGAGCAAGACACTGTTGCAGGACAGAGTATCCAAGGCTCACCTGCCTGGGGATTAGAATAGAGGAATTACTAAAACAAGAGACAGTGGTCAGAGGATCAGAAAAGCTGTATCCAGAGATTAGGTACAGCCTCACCATGTATGAGTTCCTCAAACAAATTCCTTTATTCCCCTATTCCTTAGCAGATTATTCACTTTTAAGAACTCTCCTATGATTAGATTGTTATTGGCTACAGGTGTGACAACAGATCATGACTGACTAAAAAAATACAGAGTCACCAAACTTTAGAGGAAACAATCATATGAATTCAACCTGGATCACTGATAAAACAATAAATATTTATTTTCTCTAAAAGGAGATATGATTCCATCTCTGCGTAGAGAGTTTGGGGTATTTTTTTTTAATCAACCAAATCTGTACTGAGTACCTAGGATTGGGCCAGATGGATGCCAGAATGACTTGTGTAGAGCTCAAGGGATGAATATCCATTTGACCATAGTCAGGGCAGCTTGTACTTCTGAACCTTCCACTTCTGATGTGCAAAATGAGGATAGTCATCTTTGCACAATAACTTTCAGTGGATTATTGTGAAGAAAATACTTTGTTAATCTCAAGGATGTGCTTTGTTATTATGATGATTAATAATAACAGTAGTAATAATATTGTTAACATTAATATATCAATTTAATGCTTGCAAGGTGCTTTACTGTGTCTTAAAGTTTGTCTCCAGAAAATCCCCCTCCTCTTAACCTGCCCCTCTCAGTGCTCCCCTTTATGTCATTTCTACCTGATCTGTTAGACGAAGGGCCTTGTGTGCACCACTAACCATTTTCTGTTTGGTCCTTTTTCCAGGGAATCAATGTCATTCTGTTAATCCTAGCGATCTTAGAATTTCTGGTCTCCATTATCACCTCCAGCTTTGGTTGCAAGGCATTGTGCTGTGGCCAGAATGAGGTGAGTAGTTGATGGCATGTGGTGACTTCCATGGGAATGTGCTACAGTGATTTTCCTGGGAAGATCAGTCAGCAGGTCAGTGTGGTGATCACTGAGAGGACAAGCCATTTTCAGAGAAGCCAGCCTGAGATTTGTGTGTGTTTCCATATTCTTAAGCATCAAATCCAATGACAGAAACAAACCAATCCCTAAGGCTACCAGTGAGTTCAGTCAGAAGATCCTGGGCACAAAGAGACACAAGTCTATGTGTAAATCCTTCTGACCTTTCTCCCAAACCACTATCTCCCTCCAAGACTTCCCCATTCACCTCCCAAATAGGTAGGCTCCGTATTCCTATTCAAAAAAGATGAAGAAAGGAAATATCTTTTCTGTTCCATCCATTTCAGTTTCCAAGAGGGGGGGAAAGGAATTGGATGAGGGAATGGTATCGTGAATTTGATAATATCATACGTAATGTGTCTCTCTTTGTCACAATGAATCTCCCTAGAAAGTGTCCACTGACAGCTTAGTTAAGAGTACTAGATAGGAAGAAAGTCACAAATGACCAGAGATATTCTGCTCAGAGCAGTGGTTCTCAACCAATACAGTTCCTCATGTTGCGGTGACCCCAAACCAAAAAGTTATTTTGGTGGCTACTTCCAAACTGTAATTTTGCTACAGTTATGATTCTGAATGTAAATACCTGATCTGCATTATGTGTTCTCATTGCTACAAATCAAACATAACCCACAGGTTGAGAACCGCTGGCTTAGACCAATGGCATCTCCTTAAGTCTAATTAACTGGGAATGGGTTGATTTAGGCTTATCTGGATTATGGTGATGCTTTTATATTTAAACTAAGTAAAACCAACAGTAAGATGGTCAACCTTTTCTTTTCCTAACCTATAGGACAAGTTTCAGAGAGCCGTGTAGCTAAGAGTGAACCTAGAGTAAGATTAAGACCCAGAAATGTGATGGGCACTGGGGGAGATGAGTTGAGAGTTAATAGGAAGAATAAGTGTATATGAGAGGTCAGCCATCCAGTATCCTCAATGGCACCCTTCTTCTCTCATTTAACTGGAGTCAGTTCTCAACAGAAAAGTAATGCCACTAGTTTTTCTACACTAATATTCTCTGTAGTTCTATTTCTGCACCCCTGGGTGACTCATGTATGGGTTTTCTATTGGCTTTACAGATTGCTATCTTCATGCCTCCCTATACCTACAATGTACCAGAGAACCCTGCTGCTGAAGCATTCAACAGAGGGACAATGCCTCAAAATCCAGTCATTGACACAGCAACTGCATTCCCAGGAAGCCATCCTAATGGCCCCATACAGTAAACTTGCTTCCCTTTCCCTTCTTGGCTGTTTCTTCATGAAAGATTAAGGAAATCAGCCATATTTTCCTGAATTTCTTTGTTCATAGTCATTTTCGGCATTGGCCACAGAATCTTCGCTTCCCCTTTCCTATCTTGCCCAACAGTCCTCTACTGATCTCTGTGTTTGCTCACAACAATATCAGCAAAATGGGCAGTGGATGGGATTTTTCTTTGGCTACCCTCTCAGTATAGCCCGCCTTGGTCAGCCTGTGGATTGTGGGAGACAGAGTCCCTAGAAATTGAAGCAAGGCATCTGGAAGAGATGGAGACAAAAGCCCCAAATTAGGTCGCCTTCTATCTCCCTTAAATGAAGAATCTCAACTTCTGGAATCTTTTGCTGCTTTCACCTGAGGATATACTGGGATTTTACCTCCAGTGATCTGGGGTTCATCTTCTTTGATCTTCAACATTCCTGGTTGTTCTCCTAGCACCCCGGCCTTTGAAGTGAATCCCTCCAGCTCTGTATACTACTGAAATTTCATGTTGGGAAAATACATATATGGCAAGATAGATAGGGTGGACCAGTATTCTCTTGTAAGTCACCTCTTTGCCTACTCCTTGACATGTTCATTCAAATTTAATATTATCATGACAAACTCTAGAATACCTCAGAGACATATTGGAAAAATTTCACATTATTAATAAAATGGCATTTTCCATCAATCATTTGTTTCAAACCCTGATCACATTTCATTCAGGATTACTTATTGATTATTTTGATTGATAATTGTGGTAAAAATGTGATAATTATCAAAAAATTGATAATTGATTGATAATATTGATTAAAATGAGAATTTTTCCCCCCTGGGGAAAGGCTCTAAAGTGTCAGCATTCTATAAAGAATTTCTAAAGTATTTAGCTTTTTAAAAAATAAACTTGATTTCCTATGATCAAAAATAATTAATTAATTGCATAAACCTAATTTATTAAAGTTGAGATTTTTTTTGTCCCTGGAGGAGGGCTCTAAAACATTCTATAAAGGGTTTCTAAAGTATTAGATTTCTTTTTTTTTAAACTTTTAAACAATCTTCTTAGATTTAATATTGTGTATTGGGTTCAAGGCAGAAGAGCAATAAGGGCAAGGCAATGGGAGTTAAGTGACTTACTCAGGCTCACAAAGTTTGGAAGTGTCTGAGGCTGGATTTGAACTCAGGACCTCCTATCTCTAGGCCTGGTTCTCAATTAACTGAACCACCTCACTGCTCTCTAAAGTATTAGTATTTTAATTCATAGTGGAGGTTGTCTAGAGAGAAAGAAGGTAGAATGATAATAATGACAGCTAGTATTTATATAATTATTTAGTATTTTACAAAAATATTATTATATTTGATCCATATATCAATCTTGTGACATTGATATTATTATTGTCCCCATTTTACAAACAAGTTTGAAGCTGAGAGAGGTTAAATGACTTGCCCAGGGTCATACAGCTAACTGAGCATAAGTGAATGTAGCTGTTAAATAAATGAATGAAAAATCAACATTTTAAGTGTTTACTGTGTGCCAAGCATTGTGCTCTGCACTGAGGATAAAGGGAATAGTCTGTGCTCTTAGGAAGCTTGAACATTAGTAGAAATATGTAATAATATAATTATATAATAAGAAGAAATTAAAACTTTTTCAGTAATATTTTAATTTAATTTAATTCGGTCCTCTCTTTTCCTTCCTTCCCTCCCCACTCTTTGGATAGTAATCAATTTCATAGAGGTTTTTCATATGCTATCATGAAATGTATATTTTTATATTTGTAATGTTGTGGAAAAAGACACATCACTAAAAAAGAAAAAAAGCTCATAAAGGAAGGAAAGTGAAAAATAGTCTGCTTCAATCTGCATTCAGACCCCAATCAGTTCTTTCTCTGATAGTGGATAGCATTTTTCATCATGAGACATTTGGCATTGTCTTGGATCATTGTATTGCTGAGAAAAAGCTGTCATTCATAGTTCATCACTATACAATATTGCTGTTACTGTTTACACTTTTCTCCTGGTTCTTCTCACTTCACTTTGCATCAGTTCACATACGTTTTTCCACTTTTTTCTAAAACCAGCTTCTTTGTCATTTCTTAGAGCAAATATTATCCCACCCCAATCATATGCCGCAACATGTTCAGCCATTGTCCAACTGAGAAAATAAAACATAGAAGGGAGAAGAGAACAGTGAAGAAAATGACAAGGATGTTCAGTGGAGCTACAGGTTGTTATATTGATAAATCCTATCGAGGAAGTATAGATGAGTTGATTTCCTTATGGTATATGGTTTCAGAGAGGGAAGAAAAGCTAATTCCCATAATAAGGCCATTATTGAGGATGTGGATATGGCCAGAAAGTAGAAACTGGAGACAAGGATCAAAGATTGAGAAACAGGGAGGCCAGTGTGCTCAAAGTGGGCCAATTTACTGGGAAAGTGACCAGTAGGTGACAAGAACAAGGAAGAGGATAATCACTGAAGAGGAAGAGAGATGGATGTTAATTGATGGGAGCACAGGGAGGTCTGAAAAAGATAGCTGGGAACAAAGAGCATGTTAGCTACTTGCCCTGGAATTTACGGGAAGGGGAAAAATGGCAAGTGAGCAGGAGCAACCAGCTTTGGAGGGGAGGCCAAGAAAGGTTTTCTTTAAGAGAAAATCAAGATTCCTGAAGCAATAGAAGATGGAAGCAGTGTGAGAAGAGCTCTACATGAAGGGGATTTGAAGAGGGCATTCTAAGTTACACTGGAAAGGAAGGGCAGAAAAGAATTAGAA
This sequence comes from Monodelphis domestica, assembly GCF_027887165.1. NCBI lineage: Eukaryota > Metazoa > Chordata > Mammalia > Didelphimorphia > Didelphidae > Monodelphis > Monodelphis domestica. The sequence continues at coordinate 15,957,391 of NC_077232.1, read as the reverse complement.
CTCTGGATAGAAAGGACTGAGCTGGATTGGGATGAGAATATGAATAGGACATATAAATGGACTTTTTATTGGCTAGTTTGTTGCCTAAGTAGAACAACACAGCTTTGAATCACAGAGGCAGGAAGGAGGCATTTGTAAGGAATAGTGCCTGGTGATTTCCATGTGTAGAAATGCTAAAGTCATTAAAATTTTAAATTAAATTTTAAATTAAGCATGAAAACTCCAAAATCAAATGAAAAGAGGGAAGGATAAGTGACTGAAGGGCCCATCTTTAAGAAAAAACTTCCCATCTCACCCCAATACTTGCTTATATTAACAGAACAATTGAGTCAATGAGTTGTTTGATTGGAAATCTCTGACCTCCTAAAATCATCAACATATTTTACCTGAGTCATCCCTTTGTGCAGACTATTTTCCAGGGCAATGAGATGTAGAAAGAAGCAAGGACTTGACCCTGGATTTATAGATTTTTATAGATGTAAAGAGGAAGGACCAATTCTTTTTTTTTTTAATCCTTACCTTCCTTCTTGGAATCAATATTGTGTATTGGTTCCAAGGCAGAAGAGTGGTCGGGGCTAGGTAATGGAGGTTAAGTGACTTGCCCAGGGTCACACAGCTGGGATGTGAATCTCCTAAGATGAAAGTCATGAGTTCGATCCTCAAAAGGAGGGTTTGATACAGTTTGAGAGGCTTCTGGAGAAAAGAAGAGCTACTTGGGCTTGGATCCACCTAACTGGGATTGTCTTTTACCTCAAGTCCATTATTCAGCCTGAAACTGCAAGCCTGAGATTCCCCTCAGGGTGGATTCACACTTTCTTGTGAGTCTTTTAGAGTTTATTCCATCACAACCATTAAGATATCAATTTGTTGGGATCATAGAAGACCAAAACATTAATTCCAATCAAGCTATAGCTGTAATGGAAATAGAATTAACCTTTTAAAGCTATTGCATTAAGTGTTGATTTTGTTTATCCTCTTTATGGAAGAATGGGGAAAGGGCAAACTGGCTTCTAAGGATGTCCTATAGAGGATGGCTATCCCAGGAATACAGAATCACATCAGTTTTCTAGATAGCATTAACTTTCTGCAACCCACCATGAAAGCCTCCATGGTTGCCCACAAGATGTGTCTTTCCCTTGGTTTGGGATGGAACATGTGATTAACTGGTGTAAGGTGATCAGTCTCCAACTTACAAGCCAGTCCTAAAAGTTGGGGTTCACCAGATCTAATTAGGCTACCAGTTTGGGGTTTCTAGGTTCCATGTTGACAGAGTCTATCAGTGCAAGAGATAATATTCTCTCCTTTCTATTTCTCATACAGTAATTTAGCTCAGTGGAGCCCCATCGCTCTACCTGGAGAAAATAACGTGTTAGCAGGAGCCAGATGATGAGAAAATTCAACTGGACCCCAACAGAATGTTCCATGCTTTTTCTCTCTCTCACCCTCAGTTTAGAAGTATAATAATGCCTTAAGATCATTTCCATTTCTTCCCAAGTGAGACTTTTCATTGGAATTATTGCCATAATTCACAGTAGACATAGGGCAGATAAGTGAAACAATGGACAAAGTCATGGGCCAGGAAGACTTCACTTCAAATCTGGCCTCCGATACTAGCCATGCGACCCTTGGTAAGTCACTTAACTTTGTTTGCCTCAGTTTTCTCATTTGTAAAATGATCTGGAGAAGGAAACCGCATAACACTCTATAGTATCTTTGCCAAGAAAACCCCAAGTGGGGTCACCCATTGTTGTGGGGGTGCTTCAACATTACTTTCCAAATTAATATATTTCTTTTTTTTATTTTTAAGCTGTTTCAGTGTCTTGCATTCTTGCAAAAGGTATCCTTCTCGAACCCTGGGGGTAGACCTCTACACTCTGGGACACCATGACTATCATGACTCAGCAATAATAATAGGAGGTCTAGGGGCTTGCCTGCTCTCAGAAAACACTAGGAAGGATTCAGAAATAAGAAGGATAAAGAGAAGAACATGGAGGAGTGCAAGCATTACATGTTCCTCCTTCTGTCTCCAGTTCATCATCTTGGGTCCTCTTCCCATGAAAACACAGAACAGAATTACAGAAGGCTGTGAGTGGCCAATCTCTCTCTAGAGTTCCAAAAAGAGGAAGGAGTTTACTATCCATTTCCTGCACCTTGAAAGAGGAAGGAAAAGGAGGGAAATATTCTCTGACTAGTGCAGCAAAAATCTTGGGCTGGGCAATGGGACATTTTGTTATTTATGTGTTTGTTTTCCTAGCCCGTTGTTCTCAGCATTCCATTGGCTCTGTAGCAAAGCATGGAGATCATGGCCTCAAGCCATGATGGTGCCCCGAGATTCTGATTTTAACATTACCCACATATCTCTTTCTAGGCAGAGGACATACCAGACTTGGCCCTTTCTATGAGCCTTGGCCCTGGAATCCACCTATGAAAGAAACACTCAGAAATGTTTTGTTAACGAATATTGGGGTGACCTCGAAAGCCAGGCATGTGACCAGATAGCTCTGCCTCCTCTTTTCTAAGTAAAGATTTGTGTCGGGAAGACCTAATTTCTAATCTGGCTCCAGTCATTTATTATCTGTGTGGCCGGTTCATTTAATCTCTGTCTGCCTCAGTTTCCTTATTTATAAAACAGGTTAGCACCTATCTTCCAGGGTTGTTGTGAGGAAAAAATTGGCTAATATTCTATTTGAGCCATTCTAATATTAAGAAGCTTGTTGCTTGGGTAAATTTTGTACCTTCTGTACCAAGCAATTCATTTTCTTTCAAATTCATTTTTTCAATAGCTTTTAATGAGGTCTTTTTTTTTTCTTTGCTTATCCATCCAGGTTTATTTCCATTCAATCTTACTTTGCATCAGGCTTTGGCTCTGGCATTACTGGATATAGTATACAATCTATGCTTGGGCTTATTTTGAATCTTATTGAGTCCTACCAATGCCTTCTTAGGGTACTGAGTGTTGAGTTAGTCCTAAATTTTATTTATTTTTATTTTTTTATTTTTTTTAAGCCCTCGCCTTCCATCTTGGAGTCAATACTGTGTATTGGCTCCAAGGAAGAAGAGTGGTAAGGGCTAGGCAATGGGGGTCAAGTGACTTGCCCAGGGTCACACAGCTGGGAAGTGTCTGAGGCCAGATTTAAACCTAGGACCTCCCATCTCTAGGTCTGACTCTCAATCCACTGAGCTACCCAGCTGCCCCCTTAGTCCTAAATTTTAGGTTCAACTTAAGTTGGGAATTTTTGGCACACCCAAAGTCCATTTCATCTAGTCTGAGTACTCACCTTCTGGTCTGAGCTCTTCAACCAAGCAATGAATAAGTCCCTGTTTGGAGCTCTAGTGGATTGATGCTGGGTTCAGCAACTCAAACTATCCATAGTTTTCTTATGACAGAACTTCTAGTTCCCTTTCGGTCTGCGTTCTCTACCCCAGTTCACCATTTCTAGATATGAGAAACTACCAAAACTCCTTGATCTAAGCTTCTACCTCTTGCTCAAGTCCCCTCCTCAGTCTCTCCTGGATCCATGTCTAGAACAGAAGTCATGAGATATAAACCTCTTAGTTGCCTCCACTTTCTTTATCCTGCCCCAAAGTTAGGATGTTCTATATAGTTATGGGACCTATGATTGCTCTGTTCCATAGTCTCATTCTTCTTTTTTTTTTTAAACCCATACCTTCCATCTTGGAGTCAATACTGACTCCAAGGCAGAAGAGTGGTAGGGGCTAGGTAGGGGGTCAAGTGACTTGCCCAGGGTCACACAGATAGGAAGTGGCTGAGGCCAGATTTGAATCTAGGATCTCTGGTCTCAAGGCCTGGTTCTCAATCCACTGAGCTACCCAGCTGCCCCCAGTGTCATTCTTCTATTCAGTCTCTAAATTAGAATAATCCATGTGGCCAATCCTGGCTGGACATCATCTCCAGTGAATGCTGATTGCTTTGTCTTCTTATACTGGCATGAGTTGGGAAAATTACCTGAGGTTCCAGGGTCACACAACTAGTAATCTTAGACAAGATTTGAACTGGCTAGGTCTTCCTGAATCCAGATTCATAGTTTTAACCATTATATCATGATGCTTTCTTAAACCAGTTCAAGAAGTTTATAGACAAGGATAAGTTGTTAAATTTGTTATTTCCTGTCCATCGAGCAGAGCTGAGCAGAGCTGAGCAGGTGGCCTCCCAAGAAGCCCCCAAACCACTTTTGTGGAAGGCCAGAGATGCCCCAGAGGAATCTTCCTCCGACCCATGTCTTGGGTCGCAGCTGGGGGGCGCGGGGGAGAGGGAGAGAGTCTCAGGTGAGAGAGACTGAGACAGACAGGACAGACAGACAGACAAAGAGCTCAGCCCCTCTGTACCCAACACCATCTCCTAAGACCAAGAAGACTCTTGGCATCTTCATCTAGCTGAAGAACCACAGCCCTTAATCTGGGCTCCGCTCTAAGGCCAGCCCTTTCTCACTCACTCCCACTTTGGAAAGATGGAACCCCAGGAGAGCGCCGTCCAGTACAACAGATGGAACAACAGCCAGGATGAGGTCAGCATGAATGTGTTGACCCCAGAGAGCTCGGGCTGTGAGCGGGTCTACAATAAACTATGCACCAGGAAGCTGGGCATCGCTATGAAGGTGGTAGGTGGAATTGTTCTGTTCTGGGTCATCTTCATCATCAGCTACATCACTGGGTACCACGTCCATAATTGCAAGTAGCATTTATCTGAGCCTGCTGGACATCTTTTCTGAGGAGCCCTCCACCCACCCAGAGACCTCTTACAACCTGGCCGAGACCATCAGGCCAAGGCTGGCCCATGGGGGCACATACACCTATAGAGATAGACACACACACATACACACACATATATACACACAAAGGGACAGATATAGACACACAGACTCTTTTCAGAGAAAGAGAGGATATGCTGAAACAAACACAGAGGCAGACACTAGATGAGAGAGAGAGCAACACAGATACACCAAGCCAAAACATTGGCCTGAGAGAGACTAGAAAGATGCAACAGATACTCTGATACAGATACACAGAGATGCTAAGAGGTTGGTTGTCTCTTGAACCAAGGATGATGATTGTCTTTGTGTGTTTTTGTGCACAAAGACACTTGTGCATGAAGATTTAAGTGGAAAAGCCGATGCACAGAGACAGTCCCACTCTCTCGGCGTTGGAAGCCTGGGTCCAGTGGCACGAAAAGTCGTTACATCTGGAGACTTCCTCAGCTGCATTGCATGGCCGTGTTGGCTTTTGTGCTCCATCATGCTTTGCTGCGTCGCCATCTCAGCCGTTGAACCTTCTTATTGGTTTCTTCCGTCTGTTCAGCTGAAGCAGTCTTCACATGCTGGGTGAGCAAAGCCCTAGTTCACCAGGGGTCGACGTCGACCTGATGGCTACCCTCACAAGGTTTAGCCAGCCTGTCGAAGCCATTGCCCGGGGTGTGGCCACTGCCACATGCTAGCAGCTGCTGGGAGCCACAAGTGAGATCTGGGTGTCAGGTGAGGATCAGAGGCTGGAGAGCTGCCCTAGAAGGGCATGACAAGCCCTCCATACCAAAGATATTACTCCTCCCTGAGCACCCCATACACCCCATGACAAGATGCTAAGAGACAGACATACAATTAGGTACACTCAGAAACTAAGACATTTTTAGATGGGACACAGATTGGCAGGACAACACAGAGACCTACAGGCTAATTTACTGAAAGACTGACACAGAGAAAAACAGACACACACTAACAACATAAACAAATCTCTTCTCTCCTGTCCCAGGATAGAATTCCAGACCAAGCCATCCATAACCCAGTCCTCCCCTGCCACACTCCCGCCCCAGCACACTCGGTTATTGAAGCCCAGGATGGCAACTCTCCTTCTCTCCCTCCTTGGTCACTCTTGGTTCTCCTCACCAATCAGATAACCTCTCCTTTGGACCTGTGGCTGCCCTGAGACAGCCAAAAGTCCAAGAAAGATGAGAGAAGCCAGGAGACAGTTTTATCCTTTAGAAACCTCCCCAGGATGACTCATGTTCACAGCTACAGTCAGACCCAGAGTCCCTATGCAGTCTCTACCCACCCCTACCCCATCCTTGGTGATAGCAGGACCTAGAAGGGAGAGAACCATTTGGTTGGTGAATGCCACAGTGGGAACTCATTACCAAACTGGAACTCAGAATGGGAATTAAGGCCACTTCAAGGGTTCAATTTCTGCCCATCCCTGCTCCAATCACAGAGTGGGGAAGTGAAATCTGTCTCTTGCTGTGTGAGTATTCCTCCTCCTCCACTCCCTCATCCTTCCATTAGTTCTACTACTTGAGAAATTTGACACATTTTTGAGCCCAATTTCTATAGAAATTTGTTGAGGAAGAGGAAGGCAATGCCCACTCATCTCCAGCAAGATTTGTTAAAAGGAAGACATTATTGTGTGTGGCAAAGAGGGGCTTTTACCTTCTATAAAGCAGGATAGACTAGATGACTTTGGAGGTCCTTTCCATCTATGGGAGTGATTCAATGTGGCATTCTAGCAAAGTCACAAATTTCCCATGGTTCACAAAGTCAACAGGAAAATTCCCAGCCTTGCCTCTTAAGTCCTTGTTCCAGCTCCAGGGTCCTCCCCGAGGCTAAGAGGCACCCACAGCTGTGTCACTGGTCTCTCTGTGTATGTATGTGTGTGTAGGGAGAAGGTCTCAGCCTTTCAGCCCTGGGACCCTTGTAAGTTACCCCCTCTGGTTATTCCTCTGCCCTTACCTGGATTTGCCATCAATTGCTGCGCATAAGTCCCAGGGAATTCTATTCCCCTGGAGGTAGAAAACCCCAGTAAATCTGAATTGGAGGGCTCTGGTCTTTCTGATGGACCCTGCTCACCAGTTCCACAAAGACCTGGAGCCAGGAGAAAGCAGTTTCTATCCTGAGGAGCCTTCCCTCCTGATCCCTGACCTAACCTCAGAGGCAGGGGCTGAGCCATGGAAGACTGGGCTGTCCTGGGCGTGAGCCCCAGCTTCCACATTGCCTAACCCCCTTCCACATGCCTGCTATTCTTTTCAGAGAAGCAGAATAATAGAATGAGAAAGAAGAAATAAACACTAGATGGGAAAGATTTTAATAAACAGACACTAACTTGCAAAAATTTTATTTCTTCATAGCTCAGCTCAATTTAATACTTTTCAGAAAGACATGAATTTATTTTAATTTAAAGAAAATATTTCCCCCTCAATTACATGAAAAAAATTCACTTTCTTTTTTTATATTTGAGTCAGAATTTCTCCCTTTCTTCTTTGTGCCTGAGATGGCAAGCAATCTGATATAGACTTTACATCTGTAATAGTGTAAGACATTACAACATTACACTGTTGGGGACAGCTGGGTAGCTCAGTGGATGGAGAGCCAGGCCTAGAAATGGGAGGTCCTGGGTTCAAATCTGGCCTCAGCCACTTCCTAGCTGTGTGACCCTGGGCAAGTCACTTGACCCCCATTGCCTAGCCCTTACCACTCTTCTGCCTTGGAGCCAATACACAGTATTGATTCCAAGACAGAAGGTAAGGGTTTAAAAAAAACACACTGTTCTCATCTTTTCCCATCTTATACATCACTTTTCCTCAGGCATATATTGCAAAAAAATATTTAACACATTAAGCATATAAGGGAACCAAAATAATAAGAAGTGAAATGACTTGCCTAAAGGCACAGCTAAACTTGGGCAGAAGTGTCAGGGTATTTTCCACTGGCCACACAATAAAGAACTTTGGTTTCAGAATTCTGAGAAGTCCGTCTTAAAGGGAATTGAGATACTAAAAAAGAAGAGGCTTTTCACACATTGATAAGAATTTTTCTCATCATTTTTCTGACTCAAGGGCCTAAAGGTTAAAATTCACTTCTATTCCTATATAGGTTTATTTTATAATCAGGAAGGATGTGTTTCTTCTCCTACAGAGACATTGTGGGACCAGGTTTCGCCTGATCTTGTTTGCAAGCAGCATCTTATCATATCTTGGTTGCTTCCTCCTTTCTAAAAACATAACCGAGAAATGGTGTCGATAACAGACACAAAAAAATAATTATGTGTAAGCAAATTCCCAGGCAGTTCTCCTGATTTAATTAGTTTTGTTTCTTCACATATAAGCAAAGTTAGTTTAAGAAATATAATTGTTGGAGCAGCTGGGGAGCTCAGTGGATTGAGAGCCAGGCCTAGAGATGGGAGGTCCTGGGTTCAAATCTGGCCTCAGACACTTCCCACTGTGTGACCCTGGGCAAGTCATTTAACCCTCATTGCCTAGCCCGTACCACTCTTCTGCTTTGGAACCAATGCATAGGATTGACTCCTAGACAGAGGATAAAGGTTAAAAAAATATATATATATATATATATAATTGTTCCTTACAACAGAACATTCTCATTGACCTCAAAAAGGTACATATTGAAGAAGAACCAATCTCTTGATACCATAATCCATCTAGAGAAGCTAGGAAAGATTATGGTTAGAAAGTTGGATAACAATCAGGAAGACCCAAGTTCACATCTGTCTTCAAATACTTGCTATGTGATACAGGACAAGCCATATATCCTTTGTCTATCTTAGTTTCCTCAACTACAAAATGGATCAAATGACATGACATTAAAAAAACAAAACAAATCATGTGCACAGTACCTGGTACATACTAAGTTCTTAATAAAAGTTTATTCTCAGGGCAGCTGGGTGACTCAGTGGATTGCAAGCCAGACCTAGAGGTGGGAGGTCCTGGGTTCAAATCTGACCAAAGGCACTTCTCAGCTGTGTGACCCTGGGCAAGTCACTTGACCCCCTTGCCTAGCCCTTACCACTCTTCTGCCTTGGAGCCAGTACACAGTTTTGATTCCAAGATGGAAGGTGAGGGTTTTAAAAAAAAAGCTTATTCTCTTCCTTCACTTACAGAGTAGTAATAAATAAGTCCATTTTAGGGACTGTAATATTCTGTTGAAGAATTAACCTCCCTTGGAATGCTCCTGTGTAGCAGAGGACAATGTCAGAAAAAGGGAATTGGCTATCTAGATGGAAGAAAGAAATTAAATCTAAAACATATTGCAAAGGCAGATTGGTATAGTAGACTAGGGACTGTTGAACAGGACTCTGGAGATCTGCATTTTAGTTCTGGTTTCATTACAGTCTTACCTTGAGTAATTTACTTTCCTTCTTTAAAATTCAGTTTTATCATTTTACTAAAAAAGGCAGGTTTCAAAATAATCAGGTGTTGGTTGTTAACTTCTCTGTATCATGAATCCAAGTGGCAATCTCGTTAAATGAGTGGAATCCTGCAGAATACTGTTTTGAAATGCATCAAACAAAAAAGGACTTCAAAGGGAACCAGTTATATTGTAATAAAGATATCTTTTTCGGATGTAAGTTCATGGACCCTCTGAAATCTATTCACAAATGCCCCAGAGGTCCATGAACCTGTAGTTAAGACTACTTGGATGAACACGTCTAGACTATCTAGTATTAACTTGTTATATTATGTGTTCTAGTTCCTTTTGCCCATATTTGGGGTTTTTAATTCCTTTCTGCATCCAGTATTTTTATTATTTGTCCTAAGGACATTCTTAGCTCAGATATTCTATGTGGTACACTCAAAGTTTCCTTCTAGACATTATGTTCTATATTCCAAGGTCTTTCTAAGTGGTGACATTCTATGGTGTATGTCCTAAAGCCCTTTCCAGGTCTGAATTCTGTTTCTCATTCTCTGATCCATTCCAGTTCTGACATACTTTCCTCTCTCTTTGATGATCCCTTCCAGATGGAATGTTATGATAAGCAATTTCCTTTTTGAAAATATATCTACCAAATTCACTCTCTCCCTTGATACCTGTCCAATCCAATGAGAAACCAAGTCAAATGATATAAATTATGATTGTGAAATTAATAGTCCCATAGCAGAAATTATTCTCCAAAATGGTTGCATCATTTCACTCTTTTACCAACAGTTTATTACTATACCATTTCCCCTTTGCCCTCTGTATCATTTGTCCTTTTTAATAGACATGAAGTGGTACTTTAGTGTTGTTTTAATGTATCTTTTTCTAATCAATAGTCATTGAAAGCATTTTTAATGTGACTATAAACAGTTTTGATTTTTTCTGAAAATTGCCTGTTCATATTTTTTTTGTCTCATTATGAATTGAGGAAAGGCTCTTATTTTAAAGAAATTAACTTGGTTCACTATATATTTAAAATTCTTTATTGGAGAAACTTGCTGTAATTAAAATATATATAATATTTCTGCTTGTTGATTTTAATTAGGTCTATTTTTGCTTTTGCTTCTTTCTGAGATTAACCTGCAGTTGAAAGGCAATAAATTCTGTTCTAGGCTTTTATTTTAACTTTGTATATATTTTTGTTTCAATTATATCTCTTATAAATAACACATTGGATCAGGTTTTTAATTTCTTTTGCTACCTGCTTCTGTTTAAAGTGTGATCTCATCCCAGGCATGATTACTAACTGTGAGTCCCCTTCCTTCCCAATTTTCTTCCATTTCTTCTTCTTCTCTCTCTCTTTTTATCCTGTTTCTCCTTAAAAATCAATTTTGTTTCTGACCAGCTTTAAGACTCCCTTTGTCTGCTTTCTCTTTTTTATCATTTACCTCCTCAAGCTTCCCCATATCTCTTTTCTCCTTCCCATAGTATTTCCCTATTTGGTAAGATTTCTATACTCATCTGAGTGAGTATCTTTATAAAAATTTCTATCGGAATGAAATTTAAGCATTACCCACCTCCGTTCCACTATAAAAACTCTTCCTTGCATACCTCTTTTATGTGTAAAAAAAAAAACATTCTATCTTTACCTTTCCTCCTTCTCCCAGGACATTCCTCTTTCTTGCTCCATTTATTTTGTTGATCATTATAATTTTCTGGAGTCCAATAATTATTATATCTCTGCTTGATCTATTTTCTAGTTCATTATACTCATATTTTTTCATTCTTTGGATTTCCTTTTATTTCTTGATGTCTCAAAGATTCATTAACTTCCATTTGGCCAATTGTAATTTTTAAGAAACTATTTTCTTTAGTGAACTTTTAAGCTTGTTTTTATATTTGGCTAAGCCTGCTTTATAAGAATTTCTTTTCTTCAGTGAATTTTTTACCTTTTTTCCATTTGGTCTCATGATTTTTAAGGAGGTCTTCAGAGAATTGTTGTGCCTCTTTTACCACCAGGTCAATTTTTTAAAGGTGTTGTTTTCAACAGTTTTTTTATGCCTATTTCATCAAATTGTTCATTCTTTTTTTCATTCTTTTCTTGAATCACTCTCATTTCCCCCCAGTTTTTCCATTAATATTCCTATCATATTTTTTATCTTGTCTAGGAATTCTTGTGGACTTGAGTCCAATTAGTACCCTTATTTGAATCTTGGTTTATAGGTGTTTTTACACTGTAGCTTTCTTCTGAGTTGTGTGTTGACTTTACCTGCTACCATAGTAATTTTTTAAGGTCAAGTTCTTCTTCTTATTGTTAGCTTATATTTGAGCCTACTTCTTGATTTTCAATTTTATGTTAAAGTTGGGCTCCACTTACCTGTGGGTTGGAATGCACTGTCCCAAGCTTCAGAATTTTCATGCCACTGTTTTTAGAGGTAGTACTACAAGTTTTCTGTGATTCCAAGGTGGCATGACCTAGGGAGAGGTGTGATCATTTATCTTTGGTTTTCTGCTCTGGTCTTTACCCAGGAAGGGCTCATCCTCCCCTGTAGCAAACATCACTAGTATTCCTCTTTTCCTTGGAAATATGACCCTGCTCCCTAGTGACCAGAAACATTGGTTTCCACTCTGGAATTGTTAACCAGAACTATTTAAGGGCAATAGAATTGCCAATAAACACAACTGCTTTGAGTGCTAGCAAAGTTGTCTCTGTAATTTCTTTCTAACTGGTTTGTCCACCCCGCCTTCTCTCTCTAGGCTTAGAGCCCCAAGCTGTTGCTACTATTGTTACTGTCACAGTAGCCTCCCTCAGAAACAACTTTCATAAAATTTCTGTGTCTATCCTTCAGAATCTGAGATTAAGGGGAAATCTGATTTAATCTCAAGATTTTTTCCACACATGACTATCACTACCAACTTTATTGTGTTCATTTTATACATTAACTTTTAATAATAAAATAACAAACTTCATAATTGGTGTAACAGAGATATTGTTGATGAGTTGGAATTAATTATATGTCTTCTTGAAAAGGAAAGGCTTCCCTGAAAACTATGCCAAGAAAATCCCCTTCCAACAGTCCCCATCATCTATTTTCTAGTTTTTCTCTCCTGATTCATATCTGTCATTACCCAGAGGGGTAGTCTCATAATGGACTCATCTTGATTAAAACAGCAGAAGGACTTTTGATAGTTCTCTTATCACCATCAAGCAGATGGTTTTCTATGCAGTTTCTGGAACCAGAAAGCAACTGAGAGGTCCTAGTCTATTGTAAGTTGCTAAACTTAATGCACCATGCACTCACCTCCAGCTAGTGAGCATCAAAACTTTGGACAACATCACAATCAAGTAGGGATAATCTGAATTGGGATTTGGCCCTACTCTGAGATATACCAGTCTTTTTCTCTCAATGTGGAATGGAACTAGATTAGAAGGCCATAGAGATTTCCAACAGAGCAGCTTCTTCTCCCATCTTGGAATCATGTTTTGTTTTGTTTTGTTTTCCCCTTCAGGTAGACCGAGGTCACTAAAGGCTTACTTATCTTAATGAATAATCATTTTGAATCCTTCAGTCTTATGAAATAAACTGCCTACTAGACATCTTGGCATGGATATGCCACAGATGTTCTAAATCTAACAAGTATAAAACTTAACTCATTATTGATACTCCTACAACCTTCCCTTCTTCTTAACTTCTCTATTACTGTTGAGGATATCACTAAGGTTGCAGTTATTCAGGCCCCAAAATATGTGTCATGCTTGATTCTTGATTATTTCTATAACCTTTCTCCAAATCTGTTTGCAAGACTTTCATAAAATTTCTTACAAAACTGCCTTCTCTCCTCTGGCACTGCCACCATCATGGTGGAGGTCCTTGTCACTTCAAGCCTAGACTATTACAATAAGCTGATAGTCAATTTACCTTCTTCTAGCTTCGTCCTACTCTATGCTAGCCTTTATTCAATGTTATCACAGTAATCTTTTTGTAACTCATGTTTGACCATCTCACAACACATCCTGAATTTTCAACAGTTCCCTGCCATTCCCAGGATAAAAGATGGAAAGTGTTTTTATTCAATTTCTTCATAATCTGTCTCCCCCACATTTCTAGGCTTCTTATACTTTAACCTCTACATCTTTTCCTATGATCTGGCAGTCATAGCATCCTTGGTAGTCCTTGTTCAAAATACATACATACATATATATATATATATATATATACATATATATATATATATATATATATATATATATATATAAAGCTTCCTCAGAGGGGAGAGAGAAGCTTTAAGGTAGGAAGATAGAGACAGGATAGAAGTTTTAGATACCACGAGGGGGATGATGGAGTCAAATTACAGATATGAGGTGGCAGGAATGAGTCTTTATTAATTTTCCATGAGCCACAGCTAAGCTCTGATCAAAGGACCCTTCTGAAGGCTTTTACCAGTCCAGAGATCCACATTTAATACCACACAGGTCGGAGAGATGAAAGAGAGATAGAGAAGGTTTAAAGATGGAGCTTGGCCAGAGGCCAAGCTCCTGCCAGGACAGCCATCAGCTAGCCTGAAAGAGAGAAAGAGTGAGGCGGAGCTTGCTGGGCTATATATAATCTTTGATATGCAAATATACACAGTACACAGGGATGATTCTCATTGGTTAATGACAAGGTATAGGTGTGGTTTCTCTTAACTAGGTGAGCACAAAGAAACCTGTGTTCCCGCCTAACCTGAGAGAAGCTGGGGTCAAGGGTCAAAGGCTTTCCCAGCCACGTGCAATACTGAGCATGCTCAAGACTGAGCATGCTCTCTTCTAAGGCAATCTGTACATACCAACTGTTCCCCTTGCCCATAGCTAGGGGTGGACTGCTACAATAAACATATATATTATTTTATTTTATTGATTTCTGGAGTGAAATAATCAGATTTGTGTCTTAGGAATAAGTTACTCAGTCAATAGGTTTTTATTAATCACGTATTATGTGCCAGAAATGATAGTTAATTCTGAATTGTTCTCACGCTCAAAGAGCTTAGATGCCAATGGGATAGCATACATGCAAAAAGCTATATATGAAAAGGTAAAATATATAAGGAAATATATTTTGGCAATTGTGTTATCAATGAGCTGAAGAAGGAAAGGCTGGAAGCAGGTAGACAAATTAAGAAGCTATTGCAATAATAGTCCACTAATGAGGCAAATAGGGCAATCTATAGGCTAAACAAAGGTGGTAACAGTGAAATTAAATAGATGGAATGAATATAATTAAGAATTAACATCCATATAAAATCCATGTAATAATTCATCAAATTCCAAGGTGCCAGAAACTGAAGAAAGATAAAGCATGACTAATGCACAAAGCCTCAGAGAAAGACTACTGGGTCTCTTAATTTATTAACCTTTTCAATCTTAATTCCCATCATGCTTCCTTGTGAAAGTCAGTCCAGTCTCCCTATCAGTTTTTACTCATTCTCTTCTCCTTCCCATATTTTCTCAATCTCTGCAGCTTCTCAGTCTAGAATGTCATTTTTATTCTTTCCTTTATAACTTAAATGTGACCAAACCTTCAATATTTTGCCCAAGTCCTCCCAGTCTTGTGTTAGATTTGTAATTCTCCAACGTCCTTGATGCTGGATGAGCATTATGACATATGCTCTACCACAACAATGGCAGCAACAGGAACAATGGCTAAACAGTGTTGAATTATTGGTGTAAATAGGGGAAGAGTATAGCATGGTGAGCTCATTTGAGATTTGGAATCTGGAAGTGTTTGGAAAGACCATTTGACCTCTGAGTCTCCTTTTCCTCATCTGTGAAATGAATAATAATTCTCATAAAACTGACTTCACACGGTTATCATGAGACTGAAAGCATATCACCAATGAAAGATACATTTAAAATTTTAAAGTGTTGTATACATGATAAGTCTTATATTGAAAGATTGAAGTCAAAGGAAAAGTGGAAGATCAGACCTGGAAATTAGACAACCTGATTTGAATGAAACCAGCATAAACATGAGGAAGAGTAGTAAATTGGAGTTAGGTAAAATGAAGTAAAATCCTATCTTAATAGCTACTGTATGACTTTGGATCATTGGATTAATATTATACCTATAAAATCGAGATAACAATACCTTTGAATACTTTGATTGATAGAATTCTTATGAGAAAGCTTTTTTTTTTATCTTAATGTGCTAAAGTAATATAAGTTATGGGAAAGGTAATATAAACTAGGAAGCTCATAGGAAGAGAGAGCTATCTGAAACAAACTATCCTGGCATCACGGATTTCTGTCGGGAAGATAACTCAGAGACGACTTTCATTTATAATAACTGGACACTAGAATGGGTCAATGACTTCACATAGGAAGCTCAAATTAGAGACAGGGTTTAAACCTCGGTTATGGGCAGCTAGGTGACACAGTAGATAGTGTGGGGCCTGAATCAGAAAGACTCCTTTTCCTGAATTAAAATCTGACCTCAGACATTCACTAACGATATGACCTTGGACAAGTCACTTAATCCTGTATTAACCTTAGTTCTTCACCTGTAAAATGAGCTGGAGAATTGGCAAATTACTCCAGTGTCTTTGCAAAGAATATCAAGAATTTATGAAGAGTTGGCTTGACTGAAACAATTGAAAACCAGAAAGGTTAAGTTATTTTATTAAAGTTATACAGGAATTAAATGACAGAGGCAGAAGTCAAACCTGAGCACTGTGGCCTTAAGTCAAACACCCTTTACACCATGCCCTGAAAACATTTGTTGATATTTTGGACTAAGTTTTGGGGAACTCCTCCGGTGATTGATATAGGGTGGAATCAAGTAACTCCCTGGATTCTGTGCTTATGTCCTTTGGGTCCATAGGTGCAGACTTTCTTTCATGTAGCTCTATGTCTTCAGCAATTGGGGTGTAAATGTCTAATTCTTCATAAAGAATTTCTTTAGCAGCTTTGGGATGCTGAGGAAAAATAAAACATTATTCACATTTTAAAATGGTCAGACCTTTCCTCCAGGTTACATTGAATTCTTCAGTCACCTCCTTTTGTCTCTCGGAGGCTCTCTGTGTCCCCTTTTATACATCTCTTTGCTACCATTCCTACCTTTTCAGGACAGATTGAGAAGTTCCAAGGGAACAGGTCACTCCTGGGAGATAAAGACCTGCACGTCCATCCCCATCAACTTACTCAGAGAATTTCTAGGACAGAAGTTCCGATTTGACACCCAATCTTATATCAGCCTTTCATCTGTACCTCTATCTTGAAAGAGGTTAGAGTATATAACCATAAAGAAGATAAGGAAAAGGTAATCGACAGGAGATTTTGTATATTTCTGTGTGATAAAGTCTGGATATGAAATATGTAGGGATACATGTATAGATTATAGATGATAAACAATGTATAGCTGAAAAGTGATAGGAGGATATATATACACATACACGTATACATATATGTATGTATATATGTATATATATACATATTTCATATATATATTTCATATATATATATGAAAAGTAGAAAGAGAGGCAGAGGCAGAGAAAGGGAGAGAGATATTTAAAGCTCAGTCCAAAGGTTATCTTCTAAATAAAGTTTTTCCCGATGGCACCCAACTTCCCCCTAAAGTCTCATTAATCTATTTCCTACATATGTATAAATGGACGTGTTATCTCCCCGGGCTAGATTATAAATTTCTTAAGGGCAGGGATTATTTCAGTATTGCCTCTGTATCTCAAGTGCCAAGTACAGCTCCTGATATATATTCAGTAGAGAGTAATAATTATAGATGAATCAATCCATTTATTTTAGTTGTTAAATCATAGACATACAACCTTTGAGGTGAAAGGGGCTCAGAATTCTTTGAATCCAATTTATTTAATCTCTTCCAACATCAGTTTCCTTTTCGGTGAAATTAGAGTGATTATGCCATCTATTTTACATGATTGACATGAGCCAGTTGAGATAATAAAGCAACATGCTTTAAATTATAAATTTAATATGTTATAAATTACTGTATAAATATTAAACAGTTATATATAATAATTTGAATTTATACAGCACCTTAAGTTTTAAAAATAGCTGTACGTGTATTTTCTAATTTGATCCATGAGGCTACACTATGATTACATAGCAAAACTTGTAGTCAAATGAAAATCTTCTAACTGTGATTCTGGAATTCTTCCCACTAACACTTGTTCTGTGTTACAGAATCTAATTTCATTGTGTTTTGATTTACATGATTTTAAATTACTTCATTTGTGTATCTTGTGTCCCCAACTAGAGTCTGAGATACTCAAGATCAAGGAAGTATCTTATATGTCTTTGAACTTATATCTTATACTTCTCTAAATCACTCTTATACCTGTCTATATCATACACACACATATGAATGGTAGGTAAATACAAAGTTATCTGGAAAGGTGACATTAGCAGTTCAGCAATCAGGAAAGGCTTCACAGAAATTGTTATCTAAGCAGCATCTTAAAGGAAAAGAAGGATTCTGTGAGGCAGAAATAAGGAAGAAATACTTTCAAGAATGCAGGATGGGGGGCAGCTGGGTAGTTCAGTGGATTGAGAACCAGGCCTAGAGATGGGAGGTCCTAGGTTCAAATCTGGCCTCAGACACTTCCCAGCTGTGTGACCCTGGGCAAGTCACTTGACCCCCATTGCCTAGCCCTTACCACTCTTCTGCCTTGGAGCCCATACACAGTATTGACTCCAAGAGGAAGGTAAGGATTTAAAAAAAAAAGAATGCAGGATGGCTGAATCAAAGGCATGGAGATAGGAGAAGGAGTTCTATAAATAAGGAACCAAAGGAAGTCCTGAAAACTGGACTTCAGAGTAGGAGAATGGGAATAATGGCCAATAGGGGTTTGGGAAAAATGGAAAAGGAAAAAGAACTATTCCCTAGTTTTCTTGGGGACTGAAATGATGTTATAATGTGCATCAAAGTCCACTGAATTTGAAAAGAGGGGTTTGGATCTTCTATGGATTTCATTAGTTCTTCCTCTCCTTCACAAGGGTCATCTATTTTACTCATTTGCATCAGATTTTCCTTTCCAGGGTACCATTTTAATGATGTTTTTACCTCATTCAAGAACATTTGGGACCTTCTAATTTTGAAGAGGTTCAGACTTTTAGCTTTGTATTCAAGGCACTTTACCATTTCTCACCAATTTACCTTTGCAAACCACGCTTCCGTTACTTTTCCAAGTATTTCATTGAAAGGGAGTAATGAGCCAATAAGCATCTCCAGAATGGTGAGGAATAAGACCATGGCTGCAGTCTCCTGTCAAAGAGTGAAAAGCAGAGTCACAGGATAGACACATTCTACATGGTTGCTTGACAGACAGCTTGTTAAGCCATGACCATTTTCAGGACCAACCCCTCAAAAGGGGAATAACTAATGGAACCCAGGAATTAGGCCAGCATAATCAGAGGTTCTTCATCTCATCATAGCATGATCTCTGTGGTAGAGAAGGCATTTGTTTTCTCCCATTCCTGCATACACCTGCAGTGGACAACTGCAAGACTTCTCTATGACCTAAATACCCCAGGACTAGTCTTACTATGGATGAAAAACAATGAATTTTCTAACTCCAAGGAATAGGGGGAATCTTAGCCTTTCAAAAAGAATCACTTACATATAAAAACATAGCTGCAAAGCAAAAGTCTCCAACTGGTTGATTTTGGCATTCATGCAAAATGGAAGATGTTTGCTCTATATTTAATAAAAGAATCATTATCCCAAATCCTGCAACCACAGAACTGAGAATGGCCATTACAAAGCTGCTTCGTACCTAAGAGGTAATTAGAACAGTCATTAAAACCTTTGGCTTGGACATTCTGATTTTCTTAGTTTGATCAAGCTTTTCCTTCCTTCCTTCCTTCCTTCCCTCCCTCCCTCCCTCCCTCCCTCCCTCCTTCCTTCCTTCCTTCCTTCCTTCCTTCCTTCCTTCCTTCCTTCCTTCCTTCCTTCCTTCCTTCCTTCCTTCCTTCCTTCCTTCCTTCCTTCCTTCCTTCCTTCCTTCCTTCCTTCCTTCCTTCCTTCCTTCCTTCCTCCCTTCCTCCTTCCTTCCTACCTTCCCTCCTTCCTTCCCTTCCTCCCTCCCTCCTTCCTTCCTTCCTTCCCTCCCTCCTTCCCTCCCTCCCTCATTCCTTCCTTCCCTCCTTCCTTCCTTCCTTCCTTCCTTCCTTCCTTCCTTCCTTCCTTCCTTCCTTCCTTCCTTCCTTCCTTCCTTCCTTCCTTCCTTCCTTCCTTCCTTCCTTCCTCCCTTCCTTCCTTTCTTCCTTCCTTCCTTCCTTCCTTCCTTCCTTCCTTCCTTCCTTCCTTCCTTCCTTCCTTCCTTCCTTCCTTCCTTCCTTCCTTTCCTTCCTTCCTTCCTTCCTTCCTTCCTTCCTTCCTTCCTTCCTTCCTTCCTTCCTTCCTTCCTTCCTTCCTTCCTTCCTTCCTTCCTTCCTTCCTTCCCTCCTTCCTTCCCTCCCTCCTTCCTTCCCTCCCTCCTTCCCTCCCTTCCTTCTTCCCTCCCTCCCTCCTTCCTTCCCTCCCTCCTTTCTTCCTTCCTTCCTTCCTTCCTTCCTTCCTTCCTTCCTTCCTTCCTTCCTTCCTTCCTTCCTTCCTTCCTTCCTTCCTTCCTTCCTTCCTTCCTTCCTTCCTTCCTTCCTTCCTCCCTCCCTTCCTTTCTTCCTTCCTTCCTTCCTTCCTTCCTTCCTTCCTTCCTTCCTTCCTTCCTTCCTTCCTTCCTTCCTTCCTTCCTTCCTTCCTTCCTTCCTTCCTTCCTTCCTTTCCTCCTTCTTTCCTTCTTCGCTTCCTTTCTGCTTTCCTTCCTTTCTTCCTTCTTTCCTTGCTCTCTCTCTTTGTTCCTTCCTTCCCAGATATCTTCATCCTTTGTTATTTTCTCTTCCTGCACTTGAGAAAGAATCATTTGACAAAAACATATTTTTGTATAAAATGACATCTTGCTTCTATTTACCAATTATGCTTTCAAATAAGTGTAAAGTGCTCACTGTTTTGTGTCAGGGGACCTGGATTCACATCTCTCTTTGGCCACTTGCTCCCTAGGTATCCTTAACCAAGTCACTCCCCTTTAGGGGAGATCAATTTACTTTTCTGGAAAATGAGAAGAATTAGATTGAATAACATCTAAACTTCCTTCCATATCTAAATTCAGCAAGCCTTACAGACCTCTATAGCAACTGGGAATAGATACCATTTTTGGTGGAAGGCATCCAGTAAATGATGTTTTGGGGAAAACTGACATTCAGAGGTATGTCTGGGAACACTGCCATTTGGAATAGTGAAGTCTGATCATTCTTTAAGCAAAATTCTCAGTTATATTTTTCTACTCCATGAACTTTTTGTTTACAAATATGCTATTCACAATACATTATTCTATAATATAATACACTATACCATACTAAGATAAGCTATGCTATACTATACTAATACATCTCTTATTCTGTCCTGAAGATCTTCTTTTCCACTAATAATTATGATTTCTTTCTTCATTCTCAGTGACAGAAAAGGACAATGCCACTACTCACCAGATATTTAGTGCCTTTTCTTTCCGATGCAATCAACAGATATCCAGAAATGGTGAACTGTCCAAAAGAGGAAAAAGTAAAACTAGTCTTTGGGAACTGACTGCCTACATTACTTCCTCCATATAATTGAAACTCCAGTCACATGATAACGTCAAGGCCTCAAAGTCTAGTAATAAAGGTGGGGAAAACCAAGAAGTCCTGAAAGTCACAATTGGAAGTTAACATTTAATTAAGATAGTAACAAAAGCCTGGGAGGCACTTTCCTTTAAAACAACTATTGAAACCATCATTCTGCTTTGGATTTCCTTCGGCTATAACTTTCCCAGGCTCACAAATTAAGGGATTTGAACTCAGGTACACATCATCAATTCTAGCACTCTCCCTCACTGTGTTTTTTGACTTAATTATACTTTTTCCCCCATTCTCTCAAACTTGGTCAAGATGTATTTCTAGGCATATTCTCTAATCAAGAAAATGGGAAATCAGGTCACTATTGAGACTTAAAATTTTACTAAAATCCTTTGGGGTATAATGATACAGTATCTTTTGCTATTATAAGAGCATAGGCTAACATTCAGAAGGGACTTTAATTTACAGATGAGGAAAATGAGTCCCAGGGAGGATAAGTGACTTGCCAAAGGTTGAATAAATAAGGGATAAGTGAGGGATAAGTAACAGAGCCAACAGTCAAACTTGGGTCCTGTGATTTTGAAATTTCATCCCCTTTTCATTACATTATACTGTTAATTGCCACAGTCCATTTTGACTTGATTTATTGAATTGATTTGGTAATCAAAATGACTAAAAACTCTCAGTCTAATCTAAATTTTATGAAGATTCTTAGCCTCAATTTGGAGATCAACAGTCTTTTGGCATTGGAGATTATGGTCATCCATACCCTATATTCCAGATCAGTACATCAATTGAAGTAACACACCCAGTAGACTTTCATTTAATATTGACTGCTACTGAGAGTAAGACTGTCTGTGCATAGAAATCCTTCTGATTAATTCTTTAATGCAGTGCAAAAGGGTCTAAATCAAAGAAAGCACAACATTTTTGGACTAAATTTAGAACTTTGGGGTTTTTACAGGTAGGTACGTATAGTTATACATAGGAAAAACATATGAGAGCTGCAG
Source organism: Monodelphis domestica (assembly GCF_027887165.1). Classification (NCBI taxonomy): domain Eukaryota; kingdom Metazoa; phylum Chordata; class Mammalia; order Didelphimorphia; family Didelphidae; genus Monodelphis; species Monodelphis domestica. Next base: position 15,935,570 of record NC_077232.1, on the reverse strand, counting down.
AAAGCCATGGATCTGAGCTGGGGATGTATAGTAGCTGAAAAAGGGAAAATGGAGAATCCAGTTCAGTCTTATTGAATACACTCAACACACAGTCTTGGGGCTTATGTTAGTTGATCTGGAGTTTGAGAGGATGGCCTATCAACTATATTATGGCAAAGTAGATGGAGAGGTAACAGCAGAGAGGAAAGACTTTTGGGATTATTATTTGTACTAATTGGAAGTCTTGTTAGCAGAGCATACATTTCATGGAAGTCACTCTTAGTTCAGTGTAGGGGAATAAAGGCACTAATGAATCTGTTCATGCTAGGTTAAGTATAGAGCTTGCTTTGGAAATGAAGTTGGAATTGAAGAGAGTCTCTGTGAGGGAGAGGGCAATGAACTAATTGGAACTTGCAAGTAGGGGGTGAGCCTGCATATCTCATGCTGATTGGGCATAGGGCAGGAGAATGGAATTGTCTTTTAATTCATGCCAAATTGATAGGAATTTAGAGCTAGACGGGAACTTAAAAATCCTCTAATCTCAAATTATTATTTATGTCTCTTGTTTTTAGATCACTTTCATTTTCCAGAATATCCCTCACTTGCTCATAGAGCCATCCCTTATAACAAAATAAACACAAACCCAAATACTAAAACTAAAAATTATTAGGATAAATTGGCTTGGGAGGTGGGAGGGACAAGGTGATATCTCAAAATTAAGCTTTGTAGCAACTTAATCTGACAGCATGTGCAATATTTCACCATTAAAGTCTCTCTCTCCACCCCTCTTTAATGTCTCTAGTGTGAAGATGGGATTAACTCTCCCCTGCCCATTTTTAGATTTACTCACCAAAAGTGACTAAATTTATCCTTAAGTGGGGGAGGTCTGTGTGGGGGAGGTCTGTGACCCACATGTGAGAAAATGGGTGACAAATCAGGACCCACTGACTTGCAGTCCTGAGCAAAACTGTAGACTATAAATGGTCCATATAAAAGTAGAGGAAGGCACAGGAAGTGACACAAAAAAGCGTCTTTCAAAGGAATTACAACTTCCTGTGAGGTGAGTTCTTCATTCTTTGCAGTTCTGAATTTGAGATGGGTCTTTTGCTTTCAACTGGACTTGGAGGAGCTCTGGCTGAGGACTGCTTCTATTAGGACTACCACATGGGTGAGTGAAAAAGGCTGACTCCCTTCCTTGGTTTGTTCTGAGAGGTACTAGCCTCTGGAGGGGCCTCCCAATTTGGAGGAGGCCCAGTAGCTAACACCCTTGTTTAATTGATCCTAGGCCCTCTGGCTGGGGCTTGTGGAACCCTGCTGGAGTAAAGCAAATAGTCTAGCTCATTAAGCTAGATTTCATACTCTACTCTTTCTCATTTCTCTACTTTCACTCTTTCTATATTTGATCAATAAATTGCTAAAAAAAATCATTTGGAATAAATTAATTCCTGGTGACCACAGTCTGATAAACTTGTTCCAACCTTTTTATTTTTATTTTTACTCATTACATTCTGGCCCTTACACTTCTCTTCTCTTTTCTTTTGGAAGGCTAAGCAATAGATTTTCTAGGTGATTAATTTTATTTTTTGTTATTTGTTGAAAAGGTTTTCTTTTAATCCCAGGAAATCTCAGAACCACAGAATTTATAATGGAGAAGGAGTTTGCTGTGATTTAGAGTGGTAGTTTTATAATGGCCCTAAAGACAGTGAAAAATATCAAAACATTGTGTTATGCAACTTGTTGGGGTTATTTTTGCCTGTAGAATATGTCTTTCAGAATACCAGATAAGAACTGAGTATCTTATTGTTTCAATGGGAAGATGTAGAAGACATCTGAGGATGCTTTATAGTTTGAATGATGGAAAGTATCCAAAAACTAGATTCTGACAGGAAGGTAAAGTGAGTATGTAAATGTTGGTGTGTGACCCAGGAATTTACACATATGAGATGCTTGAAAGGAATACATGGGTTCGAGTTTGACTGACTTGAATAGACTTACCAGTAATCCTCCCCATATTGGATAACCTATTTGAAAGGAAGAGAAAGAGCCCTCCTTTTGTGGAAAATTTGGAATAAACTTATGAGTTACTCCAAAAAAGCAGCAGATAATACCAATCATGGTCTGAGCCACCTGCAAGAAGAAAAATACATGTAGAATAAGGGAAAACATTTCCTGTAATAGAAATAGTGTTTTAAATTATGCTCATGAAGTTCCTGGCTTTATTTTAGCATGAGTACACTCAGGTATTGTAGAGATTTTGAACCTTTGACTTCATTCTCTAGAAGTCAAAGGTTCAAAATCTCCATTTATACAGTATTTGATTCTGTCTGTGGTTATTTTAAATGAAAAATCTCTATCTCTTCTCTCAGGCCTTTGTTAGTGATAAATAAGAATGCTGGCTATTTTTGTGGGTTTATTTAATATCCTGCTATTTGGCTAAAATTGTTGATAGTCTCAACTAACTTTTATTTGAATCTCTAGAATTTCCCCATATACCATCATCTGCAGAAAGAGATCATTTTATTATCTTTTTGTTCTTTCTGATTCCTCCAACTTCTTTTTCTTTTCTTATTGCTATTGCTAGAATTTCTAGCACTAAGTTAATTAATATTAGTGGAAATGGGCATCCTTGTTTCACTTCTAGTCTTATTGGAAGACTTCTAGCTCATCTTCATTATAGATAATACTTGCTGATAGTTTTAGGTAGATCCTTTGTATCACTTTAGGAAAAAAATTCATTTATACCTATGCTTTCCATATTTTTAATAGGAATGAGTGTTTTATTTTGTCAAAGGCTTTTCCCACATCTATTGATATAGTTATATGATTTTTATTGCTTTTCTTATTAATATAATCAGCTCTGTTGATAGTTTTCCTTGTAAAAAAAAAACCACTGCTGCATTTCTAGTATAAATCCTGTTTGGTCACAATGTATAATCTTTGTGATATATTATTTTAGTCTCTTCGCTACTATTTTATTTAGTGTTTTTGTACCATTTCCTTAATGAAATTATTTTTTCTATAATTTTTTTCTCTGCTGTTTTAGGTCTCAGCATCATATTGACTTGATAACATACTAAATATTTCTAAGATTCTTTTCCTATTCTCAGACATTTTGCCTTCTAATATATTTTATAAATCTGGTATTATATATCCCAAGATTTTCACCAGCTCTGATACTCTTTGTTCTAAGGGACTTCCTAACTCTAATATTCTGTGTTCTAAAATTCCTTTTAAATATTAAATTCCATGCTTTTTTTTCTATCTCTTTGAGCACGGTGACACACTACTCTAAGATGCTTTCTAACTCTAAGACTCTCTTATGATTTAGGATCTGATTCAGTTAAAGCCATTGAATGTTCTATGAGATGGTCTCCCTGTGGGAAAAAAACAAATCACTATTTCCCTTTAGAAGTTAGAAACAAACTCAGGTTTACCCCACACCCCCCATTTTCTTCTCCAGGTGATGGCAGAGAATTAAATCAGAACTTTCTGGGGGAATCCATAGCAATTCCAGAGCATAAGCTCCTGAATTAGAACAATTTTCTTTCCAATATGACAATACCAGGGATATAGCCAGGGATCGTGGCTCTATTTTATTTACTCTAATCTGGGTGAAATGATTACCCCCAAGAATTCCATCTCCTTCTTCAGGAATACTTCCAGTTTGCTTCGTGGTGTGGGAAGAGGTTTAATTTCCTTTACTTTCTCCTTCTGGATGTCTTCTTCAATGAGATCCTCCACATCCACCTGAGACTGCTTGGGTGACACCTGAGACTGCTCGGGTGAGGAGCTCATGTTTATGTCGATGATTCTGTAACAGAAAGTCATTCATTTGGCTATTAGCAGAACACTGCAGCAGCTGTAATGAGCTGAATCTTGTACAATGATCAACTGTGAATGACTTAGCTATTCTCAGCAATACAATGATCCAGGACAGTTCTGAGGAAGAAAAATGCTAGCCATTTCCAGAGAAAGAACCAGTGGAGTCTAAATACAAATTGAAACATATTAAAAATATTTGTTATTATTCCTTTTTCTATTTTTGGTCTGTATTTTTTTTCACCTTAACTAACATGGAACTCTTTAGTGTGACTGCACATATATAATCTAGAACAAGTTGCTCACCTTCTCTCTGAAGTGGGAAGGGAAAGAGAGAATTTGGAACTCAAAATTAAAAAAAAAGAAATGTTAAAAATTTTCATTTTTTATGAAAATTGAACTGAAAAATAAAATTCCAAAAATAAAGCAAAAATTAATTGTAAAAAAAAAAAAGGACCTACAATGTTCCAGACAGTATACTAGGCTCTGAGGATATAAAGAGAAAAGATGTCAGTCCTTATTCTCAAGAAGCTTGAGAGAGATATTCTAATGGGAGAGACCATAAAGAGGAACTAAAAAGGGGGAAGGAGAATGGGTATTGGGGTACATTCCAGAGACAGAAGTAGATGTGGTCGGAATGAAAGCCAGAGAAGGAACATAAAGTTCAGAGAGTAGTAAGTGGTCTCTCTACTTAAAACAAACAAACAACCTTCCATCTTAGAATCGATACTGCATATTCCAAGGCAGAAGAGCAGTAGAGGGCAGGTAATGGAGGTCATGTGGCCACACACCTAGGACGTGTTTGACACCAGATCAGAACCAGGATTTCCCATCTCTAGGCTTGGTTTTCAATCTACTGAGTCACCCAGGTGCCTCCAGTCTACATATGTTCAAAAGGTATGCTATAGGACTAGGGAGAAATCTAGGTGAAAAACCATTTGTGGTGGGCTTTATATCTCAGGCCAAGGGATTTGTATCTCATCCTGTAGGCATTTTGAAGCCATGGGAAGTTTTGCAGAGGAGACAAGTCTGTGCCTTGGCAAGATGATTTTGGCAGCCGTGTGGTGAGTGTTTTAAGAGAAATGAACATAGAAAGCAAAGGGGCTCTGAGAAAGTGTAGGTGAGGGGATGAGAAATGAGAGTGTGTAGATGACATCTGTAAGATGCAGATTGGACCATATGGTCCCAAAGGTCCCTGCCACAGTTCAATTCATGCTCTTGTGAACTTTTGTGAAGAGAATCAGTAAGATTTGACAAAGACCTAAATTTGGGCAACAAGGGAGGGGAAAGGATCAAAGAAACTTGACTTTAATTTGGCTTGTAGCAACTTTGTACCTGAAGTTACCAACCTGGTTGAGTGATGATAACCCTAAACCTCAACAGAGATGGTGGGATTAAGAAGGGAAGATGACCAGTTCATTTTGGACTTGCTGGCTTTGACTTGCCTGTGAGATATCCAGGAGGAAATGTCCGGCAGACAGCTGAAAACATGAGATTGGACTTCAGGAGAGAAGTTAGGGGTGGATAAATAAAAGGCAAGGATGTAAGAAAATGGCTTCAAATACATAAAGCTCTCCAAAATTGGACTGGGCTGCTCTGGGACGTGGAAGCTTCTCCCCTCCTGGGGCTCTTTTCTAAAATGCTCAAAAAAATATGGGGGAAGGGGAGCTAGGTAACTCAGCGGATTGAGAGCCAGGCCTAGAGATAGCAGATCCTAGGTTCAAATCTGACCTCAGACACTTCCTAGCTGTGTGATCCTGGGCAAGTCACTTAACTCCCATTGCCTAGCCCTTCCCACTCTTCTGCCTTAGAACCAATACACAATATTTATTCTAAGACAGAAGGTAAGATTATATATATATATATATATATATATATATATATATATATATATATGAAAAATATTCTTAATTAATTAATTCATTAAGTCAACTAAAAAAAAGAAATATGGGATTAAATGACCTCCAAGTTCCTTAAATGGGATTTTATTATTTGGATGTCTGTTTAAGGATGACACTTGAATACCTAGGAATTGACAGGATCACAAAGATTAATAGGAAAGAAGATGACCCAGGGATAAGGCCTGGGAGACATTCATGCTAAAGGGACAGGAGAGTGGGGATGATTTAATCAAGTGATTAAGGAGCAGAAATCAGATCCACAGAAGAACTGAGACATCAAAAGAGGAGGGCCAATATTAAAGGTTGTACAAAGGTCATGAATGTCAAGGATAGAGTAAAAACTAAAAAGCAGTGATAAAGAGATACATGGTAAATGAAGAAAGCAAGTTCTGTAGAGTATAATAATTAGAAAACATTTTGGAATTGTTGGAGAAATGACTAGACAATGAAGAAGTAAAATCAGAAAGGAAGTACTTTTTTCTACTAGTTTTGTAGTGAAAGGCATAAGATATCTAAAAATCATGAAGGATTTGTAAGGACAAAATACAACTAAGATTTTTTTTAAAATTAAGAGATTGAGTTAGAAGTTAGGTAGAAATTGGTGATGGAAGGCCATGCCAATGGGACAATCGATATACCAAGTACCTAAATGAGTCCAGATGGTATAGGATTGAGAGAACAAATGGAAATTTTGACCTCTGTGAAGCACCTTTTTTGATAAGAAGAGGAAAATGGATCAAGAGAAGTTCTGAGGCATGTAGATACTAGAAAAACATGGTAGAAGGGCTCAATTATTTCAGTGAAGTTATTGAATTGGTTTATCTATTGTTTATTGAAAGGATTTGTGAGTGAGAGAACAGTTGGGAGTTGGGGGAAAATGAGAGCGTTTTGGTCAGTCCCTATGGATAATAATAAAGGAAAGAATTGGGGCAGTTGGGTAGCTCAGTGGATTGAGAGCTAGCCCTAGAGATGGGAGGTCCTATGTTCAAATCTGGCCTCAGACACTTCCCAGTTGTGTGACCCTGGGCAAGTCACTTGACCCCCATTGCCTAGCCCTTACCACTCTTCTGCCTTGGAGCCAATACACAGTATTGACTCCAAGACAGAAGGTAAGGGTTTAAAAAAAATAAAGGAAAGAATTGGAGAAAAACATAGGGTTGCCATAAAAGAGTGAATCATTAGTAAATTTTGATAACACAAACTTATTGTGAACCCAGTCAGCATCTCTGTTGCATGACTTCCTCAGGGAGTGTGAAGCAAAATGAAATGAATAAAGGAGATGACAAATGATGAGACAATTGATATCTCCAAGGTTATGTAGGTAATAAAACACAGAACAGGGATCCAAAGATCAGCGATCTTTCAATTGTGCCACAAATAAGCAAAGAAAATTTTGGGTCTGTTTCTTTAACATGCAACACTTGTAGGCCAGAGAGATCTTACTAATCATCTAGTCCAATCCTATTACCTTACATATTCAGAAACTGAGGCCCAAATACATAAAGTGCCTTGTGGAGAGCCATGTAAGCAATAAGCAGAAAATTTGGTCCGCAAACCCAGGGCCTCTGATTATAAACTCAGTGCTTACCTATTACAGTGTGATGGCATTTCTAGACTGTTATATGTAAAAGGAGTCTACAAAACTATCTAGCCTTTTCATTTTAGTGGGGGGAGATCATCCCCTCAATTATCTAACCATTTTTTCCTCCCCCACTCCCCTTCTTAGGCAAACACTGCCTGCTCATGAATACTCACACAACAGGGAACCCCAGCTTCCCTACTCTACTTCCACCCTTGTACTAAACTTTTCCTCCCTGTGCTATTAGGCAGATGCCCTCTAGGTACCACCACTGACTCCAAAGTGAGGTTTCATGTGGCTATTCCCTCTGGTTACATGAGTGGAGAATAACCAATTATAATCCTTCCAATAGGACTGATGATCACTAGGTCTTATCTAGGAATCCTTCACACCAAAATGATCCCTGAGATTTTCTATTTGCTCTAGAGTTGAATCCTTACAGCTATCTAGCTAGCTAGATAGATAGAGAGCTTCAATCAATTTGAATGAGTTCCTTGAATGCAGGGAATATCCTGATTTTCTAGTGCTATCCTTGGATTTTGGCATATTATAAGTTAATAAACACCTTTTTTTTCATTTGCTCATTCATTCATTTATACAAATGAGGAAACTGAGTCTTGAGAGAAGAAATGAAGAAGGGACACATAACTAGTTAATACTGACAATTGAATGTCTAAATTCCAAATAAGTTGATTTTTCCCCTGCCATATTAAAGTCAATAAACATGAAGATGGCCAACAGATCATGGCTAGGAGCATCGGAAAGGTTCCAGGTACATTATAAAAAATTTTGGGGGGTGGGGCAGTGTAAGATTTCTATACCAAGATTAGAACTTTAGGGAAATTGTGAATAATTGAATAGCAACCTCTGACCTCTTCACTGGCTTGATGGGATTTATTAGAATCAGCACTAGATGAGAAGAAGAGTGGGAACCAGGGAAGTTCCCTCTTGCAAGAGTAATCATGGGAGTAAGTGTCTGCCTAGGAAGGAGACAGGGGAGATGGCAATGACAAGAGAGTTGTGGGGAAAGGCTCCCTGTAGTAAAATGAAAAGATTAGACTAGAGTCTTTTGGGGCCCAAAATCCCCAAAACAACCCATGCTGGTAAATATGACTCAAATTCAAAAGATAAACAAACATAATACATAGACCAGCCCTCCATGAATCAGGATTCAAACTCAAAACAGTTTACTTCATCTCAATGAATTAACACAGGCACAACATCCCTGCCTCTCATCCCTATTACTACAGATATGAGAAGTCTCAGAGAATCAGAGCTAATACTGCCACAGCCATCCACAAGTGCAGGGTCCTTCTTACACAATCAGGACAAAAATAATCCTAATAACAATGTGTTCTGTGACATCTGATAACTATTAGGAGATCTGCTCACAGAAGTTTTTAAGAGGAAGGCTGATTACCGACTATTTGGAGATATGGAAGAGTGAATTATTCTTAAGCTGTAAGTTGAGATAGACTGTCTTTGAACTCCCTTCCCCCTTATGATTTATTGACAGGGTAAACATCTCCATTCTGAAAATTTTCCTTCAAGGACTGAAAGAAATTAGCTTCTTCCCCCCAAAAGACAGAGAGATTAGGATATAATTTAGCCTCCAACTATACTCAAGATAGACTCTCCTCAGGGAAAGGGCCCTGTAGCATCAGAGCCTAAGAGCCACCTTTGGGTCTATTTAAAAGGCTAAGATTTATTTGACATTATCTGTACCTACCTGAGTCTTTGGAAAGTAGTTCAGTGAATTTGGGGCTGGGAGTGTCTCTTGATCATGAGTCTTCCTAGTCAGTCTCTTCCAGAAAATGAGTTATTTTGGGGTGTAAGAGAACTGATACTATGGGGCCCTATGTACTTCCTCTCACTGGACTCCAGATGGGCTGAGATCATGAGATATTTTGCTCTGATCATTATCTACAGACAACTGCCATTCTTTGGTCAGAAATATTCAACAGCTAAGACCAGCTAGAAGTTTGCACATAAGTGAGCCTTCACTCAAACTTAGCGCTATAATTCACTTACAGTTCTCTCTTCTACAACCTGAAAATACCTATTGTCTACTGGAGACTCATTCATTAACTACTAGGATATAATTATACCAACCATTGACTCAGATGCTCTTAGGACCATGATAGGACGTTCTGCACCAATGGCTTTAGATTCAAGAATCTGAGTTCTAATATTTTCTCTGTCAAATGATGACTCTGTGACTTTGGGCAAGTCACTTGACCTCTCAGTGCACCAGTAAATATCTAAGAATGAAAGTTGAAGAGAAGAGGCTGAGCTGCATTGATAAAGAGAATTTCCTTGCTCGTAGTTCCCCATATAAATGGAATTACAGTAAAAATATAAAGGGGTAAGACTTCTTAAGTCAATGTGTGAGTCCAGTAAGTGCTACAACCAAAAGAACTGCATGAGATTTCAGGGTTTGGGTCATGGGAAGCTCCAAGGCACATTCCACAGGAATTGGATGATATTCTTTTATTAAATATAGAATGAAGGCCTCATAAATTGCACCTCATTTAAGGATATTTCAAGGAAAATAAGATGCTGTGGTAAAAAGTTTCAGGATCATCAGAATATAGAAATAATTGGCATGGGTTAGAGTATAGATACTTTGTTGTTTCCTGAAATATTTATAGGGTATCACAGTTTTCTCTGAGACATTAATTCTACTCTGGGTTTGGGGTCGGGGTGTTTTGTCTCATGAGAATAAGCCTGTTCTTCCCACTTTCCCCATTATTTCCATTATAAGTATCTGAGTATACTAGACAATGATTTGATGTTCTTAAATGCTGATGATCTATTAATTTATTTGAACAAAATTCTAATAAACCAAATTGACTTAATGGTCTCTGAGTTTAATTGCTTTTGGACCGGGCAGGGGAGACCTTTGTAGTAGCCTCAGCAAATGGTAATTACTTAAATTGAAAGATGTACTTCCTCCCTCCCCTTTTTGAAACCTAACATCCATGATGCACATGAACTTTTTAGGACTAAGCATTCCCACATTACTGGTTCAATTTGTTTCACTCACTTTCTACCTCGCTGATAACTTTCTAAATGCAATAGGGAAACCAAGTCTGATCTTTTAAGTGTGACAGCTGCCTTGGAAGGGCAATAGGATTGGAAGGTATTTGTGTGTGTGTGTGTGTGTGTGTGTGTGTGTTTATAGAGACACTCCTATTTTCGTCTTACACTTTCTTTCCTCTTGGGTTACTCACATAATTCTCAGGCTCCTTAGAAATGATGAATAGTGGTGTTTTTCAGACAAAGGGAACAAGTATAGAAAGATAGGACATATGGATTTTATATAATGTGTGTGAACCATCTCAATGAAACTACCATGGTTATAGCCATTATTTTGGGGTAACTTTCTTCTCTAGACACAATTTCCAGCCCTTATTTCTTTCTTTTGTTTAAATTTAATTTTATTGATTAATTAAGAAATTTTTTCCATGTTTACATGATTCATGTTCTTTCTCTCCCATTGTCCCCCCCCATAGCCAACATGCAATTCCATTGGATTTTACATGTGTAGACCTATTTCTGTATTATTAATATTTGCACTAGGGTGACCATTTAGAGTCTACATCCCCAGTCATATACCCATCAACCCATATGATCAGGCAGTTGTTTTTCTTTTGTTTTTCTACTCCCACAGTTTCTTCTCTGGATGTGGATAGTGTTCTTTCTCATAAGTCCCTCAGAATTGTCCTGGATCATTGCATTGCTGCTAGTAGAGAAGTCCATTACGTTCAATTGTGCCCCTGTGTATAAGTCTCTGTGTACAATGTTCTCCTGGTTCTGCTCCTTTCACTCTACATCAATTCCTGGAGGTCGTTCCAGTTCACATGGAATCCCTCCAGTTCATTATTCCTTTTAGCACAATAGTATTCCATAACCAACAGATACCACAATTTATTCAGCCATTCCCCAATCAAAGGGTATCCCCTCATTTTCCTTTTTTGTCACCACAAAGAGTGAAGCTATAAATATTTTTGTACATGTATTTTTTTTATTATCTCTTTGGAGTATAAACCCAGTAGCGGTATTCCAGCCCATTTTTTCTTAATGGAAGGTCCATTTATTTTTGCAATAGCTATTTGTCTACTCATGACGTAATCATTAATATCTTATGAACTCATGAAACTAGAGCATTAGGGAAATCTAGTTGGGAAGTCAGTGTTTTATAAGTAGATAGAGTTCTAGCTAGATTTGAATTAAGGAAGAACTGGGTACAAATTCTTCTTCAAACACCAGCTCTATGGACTTGATACAATAAAAATTTTGCTGAGCATAAGGTCCCTTATCCTTATACTTCTATGCAGTTAAGTCAGGGATTTGAACCTAGAACTTCTGACTTCAATCCCAGAACTCTTCTCTAAAATTTCTAAAAATGGAATAATTTAGCACAAAATGTGTAATATGATATATAAAATTTTCAATTGCAATGTGGGTTTCTTGGTTTTTGCTTCTTTCACTCTTCCTAAGTTATCAGTTTCATATTTTATCAGTTTTATTTTCTGCTTCTGTTCCTGCCCCTTATTTAATGACTAGTGAATTATTAAGCCTAATGGAAGTGCTCCATACATACTGGTATAAATGGATGCTTTAGGACACCTGAATCGGAGTTCTTGTGCCTTTTTATGGAGTCTGAAGAAATTTATTAATTGGGAAGGAGTCCGTGTAATTCCAGAATCATCAGGTTTAAATGATCAGACTTCTTTACTCCTGTTGTGTTTTCTGGTTTGGTAATCACTTCCAAATAGGGTAATTCTCAGAGGCCTGAATGTCCAGGTTTCATTTTCTCATATGCTAATTTCTCTCATTTCAAGGAGGAGATTTTGGAGGGGAGAGAGAGACAGACAGACAGACAGACAGAGACATAGAGATCAAGCACTTTTATTGAGTGTGTACTATGTGCTAAACTATGTGCTAGACTAAGTGCTAGGTAGAAAACTAAACTATGTGCTAGACTATGTGTTGGGTAGAAAAATACAAGCTAAAAGAAAAAAACATTCCATTTTCTCAGTTTACATTCTAACTGAGGAAGACACATAAGCAAGATTTAAAAAAAAGGTAAAAGGCAGAAAAGCATTATGTGTAAACAACTAGCAACGGTAATGAGAGAGAAATGAATAGTGGCTAGCCCCAGCAGTTTTTCTACTAGTAGTTTAGGTCAGGGACTCATAATTTGGAGGAAGTTATGGGAGGAAGTGAGTTGGATACATGGATGATATCATCTTCAGGGTTGAGAGAGAGCTAGGATAGAGGTTGGAAAGTCCAGATCAGAGCTTAGATGAGAGAAAAGTGTGGTTTTGGCTGATGCAAAGGAGGTTTTGAGCATAAACTCACTAATAGGAACCTGAAACAGAACATTAGATCAAAGTCAAGAAGGCAGATAGGCAAGAGTAGTACATGTCCTGGAATGAGAACAAAGAAAGAGATTCAATCCCATGAAAAGCTGAGCTAACCAGGAACTTCTCAATGGGAAATAAAATTATAAAACAACAATTAATCATAATTATAACAACACTGGAAGTTTTACAAAACAATTAAATTATTTTCTCCTTTGAAATTCATATTCTTCTTGTGAATGAGATGTCATAAAGAGCCTCCTTTTAGAGATAAACTATACTTGAAATAGTCTATTTGTCCACTGTAGTGCAGATAGTGTCTCAGGCAGGATTCAAACTCAATTATTTCTCACTCAAAGTCTATCAGTTTGTCCACTCTGCATAAATGCCTCTATCTTATTTTTCAAATAAGTTTCTGTTGCTTAGAGTATGATTCCAGTGCGTTGATTGTTACAATAGTAAGAAACAAGATCCTGGTAGCATCTAATTAAAACATTTCTTTACTGTCAATTTAATAATGGTTATGGAATTAAGAAAACTCTGGTACTGGATTGTGATGAAAACCAAAGAGTCTTCTCTGTGGTGAGTAGGTATATATCTCACTTATCTCAAGATCTCTTGAGGGGAATCATGCAGGCACAAACAATACAAGAGCTTTGAAGCCATCTAGGACAGGGGTTCTCAACCTTTGAGTTGTGACCCTGGTGGGGATCAAGTGACCAAAACACAGGGGTCACCTAAAGCCATTGGAAAATACATATTTCCGATGGCTTTAGCTGCTGAGAAATTGTGCTACTTTCCATCAAGATCTCAGAAAGAACAGGGACCCTGCTGCCCGCACATTGTACTAATATTAGTTACCTGTCAGAAGCCCTCTCCCTATTAGGGACAATGGATTTACCCTGTTGCCTGGAGACCTGACTCAAACAGAGACCAAGAGAGAGCACCCCAGTGCTGGCTGGCTGGCTTAACCCAGAGGGGTTAAGAACGAGTCCTGGAACAGATAACTCCTGGAGCTGATAACGGAGCCAAGTAACCCCAGCAAAGTGAAGCCTCAGCTGGAGCTGGAGGGAGACAACAGGAAGAAGACAGTTTCTGCAGACCCCCTCCCCAAACAGGACTTACCTGCCACCCCAGCGCTCAGGCTGCCTGCTGCTGGATTAATATTTCTCAACATATAATTAAATATTGTTTTTGTTATTAATCACTATGTTTAAATTATGTTTGATTTGTAGCAATGAGAATACAGAATGCATATCAGGTATTTACATTTTGAATCATAACTGTAGCAAAATTACAGTTTTGAAGTAGCCACCAAAATAATTTTTTGGTTTGGGGTCACCACAACATGAGGAACTGTATTGCCGGGTCAGGGCATTAGAAAGGTTAAGAACCACTGGTATAGGACATCTTCCTCATTTGACAAGATATTGATTGTTGAATGAGCTAGGTAGAGATGGTGTAAGCAGAAAGAGATAGTCATGACCCTTTGGTAGATTTCATATTTCATATGAGTATTAAAGAACAGAATCAAATAGAAAAAAGCCTATGAGCAAAAAGTTTTTTTTTTTTTTAATCCTACCTAGGAGATGAATCTGCAATGAGAAGAGGAATCATGTATTATATTCCATTTTTGTTTCTTTCCTTCTCCCTTCCTCTTTGTTTCTTTGTTTCTTTGTTTCTTTGTTTCCTTCCTTCCTTCCTTCCTTCCTTCCTTCCTTCCTTCCTTCCTTCCTTCCTTCCTTCCTTCCTGCCTTCCTGCCTTCCTGCCTTCCTGCCTTCCCCTTCCTTCCTTTCTTCCTTCCTTCCTTCCTTCCTTCCTTCCTTCCTTCCTTCCTTCCTTCCTTCCTTCCTTCCTTCCTTCCTTCCTTCCTTCCTTCCTTCCTTCCTTCCTTCCATTGTTTATTTGTTAATTTATTCTCTCTTATAATTTATTCATTTACTTTGATTATAAGTCCCCAATTTCTAACAAAGATCTTTACATGTCAAATGACTATTATTAGGAACATATAATTGGAAAATTTGTGGGAAGAAATTCAGTTTAGATGGATATCATAGAAGAAATGGAAATAGCAAGGAGTTGTCATGAAAATTCAGTTACAAAAAATATGCCATGAAAACTTAGTGACTATTTATGGGTACTTTTCTTGGAGTCATTTATATTTTTTTGACAGGTTGTGGAGAAAGGTGATAAATTGTGACTTAGAATTCATAATCATCATAACCCATTCCCAAGACACATAATAAGATGTCCTAGAAATGTACTCCTAGGTTCATTCTGGGATGTCTTCATTCTTTTCACTCTCTTTTGGAGACCTCATCAACTCCCATGATATAACTTATTATCTCTATAATAGTTTGATTCCAGATCTATATCTATATAAGTTCTAATTTCTTTCCTGAAACTAGTGCAACATAAACTTCCTATTAGACATTTCAAAGTTTATGTCCCACAGGCATCTCGCACAATATTTTCAAAACAAAACTCATGATCTTTTCCTTACCAATCCATTCCAGCATCCTTCCTGAAGTCTAGGATCCCAATTTTGGAGCCATTCTCAACTCCTTTCTTTTCCCCATCTCATATATCCAAATTATCTACCAAATCTTGTAATTTAAAAATCAATAATACATTTTTCATCTTTCTTCTCTTCCTTCACCCTTTTTTAGGACCTTAATACTTCTTGCCTACATTATTGTACTCATGTCCTAATTGGTTTTCCAGCCTCTAGTTATTTTCCCACTTCAATCTATAATCTCCAGAATGGAACAGTGATCTTTCTCCTTATTTCTGATTGGTTTCACAGATCCAACCCTGAGATTTCTGACAATCATAACATTGGATTGGATTAGAACATGTCCATCATTTGGTTATGCTATTTTGAAAGTGATTTGTCACAACCCCCTGAAAATAGTATTTAATCTTGTTGAGGGAAGAAATTCCTCATCATCTTGGTTAATTTTCAGTTATCTTGTAACAAAAGGATTTCAAAAGCAGAAAGAAAGAATTTTGACAAATAGCCAATTATATGTATTCTTATACCTAAATTATTAGTGTCACTCACTCTTATAAAATTTGATCTTTTCCTCTTGCAAGCCACTGTAACATTAGCTTACTATTGATATTAAATTTTAAAGTTGATGACTCAGCTATTAAATGTATTAATTCGCTGGAACTACTTCTTACTGCAAAATCAGAGCAATTACAGTTCCCAGTCAATAGCTAATCCTAAACTGAATTTATCACTTGTATATAGTATTTGTGTAGTTTGTACTTACTATACCAATTTAGTAAACAACATCTAAAAACTAATTATCTGATCACCTTCCTTTGATTTTATTTGAATTACCTTAAAAGAAATGTATAGTAGCACATAGAAAAACAGAGTAAGCATATAAAGAAAAGGGCCAAAAAAAGCCATGAAATTCAGCTCCAAGATAAGGAAGGGGGATGGCAAAGAGAAAGTGATTTAAAGATTATATTGCAGGGTTCAACAAATTCAATATTTGTAAATACTGGTTCATTGAGTCTTCTCACTTCTTTCTAGTTGCTATTCTGACTAATCTGTGAACTTCAGCATTGCCTTCAACCCCTGAGTGAGCAGAGACATCATTTCACTCAGCATTCATGTCCCAAGACATGTTATCCAGCTCAATGGACTGATCTTTGTGGACAACATCCTTATTTTTATTTGTTTTTCAGCCATTTTCTTTCCAGTTGCCTTTGGTTCATTTTCTGTGTACACAGTGACTTTCTCAAGGTTTTGGGACTTAAGCTTGCTCAATCCCTTTGGTAGCTGCTTCTAATGATGCTCTTTGGCTCGTCTGTTATCCAGAATATGTACTACTTATGTTTAGACTATGGCCTTCTGGCCAGAAAATACCAATACATCCTTGAGTCCCTTCTCTGCCATTATTTTTTGCAGGACTTCTTGACATACATACATACATAGTGTTAGGTTCTGATTACTGGTACAACTTCTGGAACTTCTATTCTACTAACCCTAATTAAAGCTCCACAGGTCTGATTGTATTTCCAACTCTTCTCTAATCTTTCCAGAGGTTTTGAAGGAAAAGAATGTGACTGATCTTCGGAGAATGTGAAGCTCTATAAATGGGTATAATTACACATACCTTTGCAGGGAAGTTTTGAGGATCAGATCAGAAAAGCTTTTAGAGTGCTTAGTACAGTGCCTGGCACATAGAAGGAGCTATATAAGTGTTTATTTGCTTTAGAAGGTAAGATCCTTGAGCTCTGGTATTAACTTTCTTTTTGTATTTGTATTTCTAGTATTTAGCACTGTATAATTGAAAATCTGTTACCCATAAAAAGAACTACATTTCCTGGGAGCCAACTGACTTCCTGTCATTACATACTTCCTGTAGACAGGGGATATTAGGCAGGGACATGGAGGATTCCAGCCTCTTTGGCTTGCAGCAAGCATGGTGGCGGTGGTAAGAGCAAGGTTTTTTTTTTTTTTAGTTTTTAAAACATTATTTTATTTGGTCATTTTCATACATTATTCATTGGAAATAGATCATTTTCTTTTCCTCCCCCCCCCCCCCCCGCCACCCCTTCCCTAGCGCGATTCGTCTGGGTATCACATGTGTTCTTGCTCTGAACCCATTTCCTTGTTGTTGGTATTTGCATTAGAGTGAAGAGCGGGGATTTTTAAATGGGCTAATCAGCCATGGGCATGAGGCCTTTTTTTTGTATCTTCTTTATTTACTTTATTTCTAATGATCATTTAATAAATCTTTTTATAATATAATATAATCTTTTTATTATCGAGATATAATTTTAATTTTTATAATACAATTCCTGTTACTTGATAAGAGCTTTTATTAAATTAATTTATATTAATTACATTCATTCCACAGATCCAAGTCTGACCTTATCACTGTCCTATTCAATATGTTCCAGTGTTTCACTATTGCATTAGAATAAAATATGAAGTCTTTTGGCATTTAAATTTCTTCAAAAATGAACTATAATGCACTATTTCAATTTTACCATACATTTTACCCCTGCATTCATGCAACCTGACCTTCCAGTTTTTCCTAACATATGATATTTCATATCTCATCTTTGCAAAGGCTCTTTTATGTACATGGAAATTACTTTCTCTCTTCATTTATACCTCTATGATTCCCTGGTTTCCTTCAAAGACTTTCCTGATACCCTTAACTGCTAGGGAATCTTCCTAACAAATGGTTTTGTATTTATTTAGCATATTTTTTGTGTTTCAGTTGAGCTATGAATATTTTAAGGTATGATTTTCACATTGAAACACAAGCTTTTGGAGGACAGGGATATTTTCTCATATGTATTTCTGTCACCGTTTCCTACTCTAATCCCTGGTTCATAACAGATGCTTAACAATTGTCAGTTTATGGATTGATTGAGCATACAATTCTTTGCAAATTTTACAACAAAATCTCTCATGATTTACATGTAGATAAGAGAAAGAGAGAAGACTATGTATTGCGAAGAAAGAACACTGAGAAATTTAAACTGTAATGACTGTATTATCTCAGATCTTTTACTTTAAAAAGTTCTAAATTGAGATAGGACTAAAATATTAGTGGTAATATCAAGAACAATGTTGAGAAGAAGGGAAGGAGAACTCTTGACATTATGGCTGTGGAGAATTCTTTTTTTTTTGTCTTCCAAATTTAATATATTGCATTTATAAAATAACAACAATAATAAAATCATGTATATAACACTTTAAGGTTTGCAAAGTGATTTATATATGTTATATTAAAGCAAGCAGAATTAAGTAACTTGCCCAGGGCCAGGCAGCTAGTTAAATGTCTGAGGCTGGATTTCAACTTGGGTCTTTCTGATCGCAGGCTTGACACTTTATCCATTGCACCACCTAGCTGTGCTGTGGGAGAATTATTAGACAAATGAAGCACAGAGGGAACTGCAGTTGTAGAAAAATAAGATAATTTTAATTACATAAAATTGAAAGGCTTCTGTCCAAGCCAGAGCACATCAATTAGAATTAGAAAAGAAAAAACTAAGTGGAAAAAAGTAATTATAGCACATTTCTTTCATAAATGTCAGATATCTAAGATTTGAATAAATATAAACATATGAGATAAATACAAATAGTGTATGTATACGTGAGGTAGGGAAAGGAGGAGAGGAGCACTAATATACTTGTGGTTTATCCAGGAATTGGTCTAAGTAGTCTGAAAAGTAATTTGAAACTCTGCCAGAGATGCACACTCGTATTTGGGAAATTAACAAATTGTGTTTAGTGAATGCAATAAAAAGGGATGAATATAATGAATTCAGAAAAACCTTGCAACACTTGTCTGACTCAGAGTGAATTCAGTAAAACCAACAGAAAAATATACACATTGAACACAACTCATGGGAAAAAAAGCCAGTTTTAACTGATGTCAAATCTGGGATCAGTGCTGTGTCCAATCAGCATATAAGACTATTGAATAAAAAATATCCCATTGGACTGAATAATAGTAATAAAATTCCATTTAAAGGAGAAGAATGTGTGAGCTATAATGGTTGCAATATATATTTTTTCTATGATATCTAAATATAGAGTTGTAGCCTGTAGTAAGGGATGTATTCTGAGCAACACGATATTCCACATGTACAGAAAAGACCAGCTTTGGAGGGAGAGGCCATAGCCTTATATGCTTTTGTTTTATTTCTTTTCAGTTTCCTTTGGAACTAGAGAGTCAAATAGAATAATTGGTTTTAAGAGAAGAGATAATAAATAAAATAAAATAAAATAAAGTAGGAAATGAACAACAGTCTCCGATTTCATCAGTGTAGATAACACTTGGTGAAGCAGTTCTGATAGCAATGTGTATCTACAATTTCTCTGTAACTTATCTTATGGGGTTGCCTTGGACACTGAGAAGATGTGACTTCTCCCCACAAGGTCACAAATTCAGTTTGTTGCAGAAATGGGACTTGAACCTCTGCATTCCTAGCTCTGAGATCCTCTCATCATTCACTAAGCCATGCTGCCTCTTGGAAAAGATAGAATGTATGGAAAATGTGTTGGTCAGTGGTTTTGTCTGGAGGATTCTGGGTTTGGGGTAGGCTAGAGATCACAACTGCTAACAAGACGTGAATTAAGGGTCATATTGCTCATAGCCGTCTTGCTGGGGCTTTATCTCTTCATAAGGATCAGGTTGAAAGAGAAGGTCTTCATAAGGGTTTTCCAAAGGGACAGTTGATTTGTCTTCAGGAACCTGCAAAAGCACAATTCAAAATTCTAATGGATATGGTTTTCACCAGTCACTGCCCATCCTTCTTATTCTCATCAGTCTTATCTTGCTCTTTCCCTTTCTCTCTGACTGCCGGTCTTCACATTCTGGCTCTCCATATCCCAACTGGTTGCTTTCCCATGTAGAAGTAACGGAAACTACCACAACAGTGAGGGTGGACACTTCCACATTCTCCAAACATAAAAAAAGGAGAAATGTTTTAAATCTGAGTTCTTGGATGGTTAGGAAAAATTTTGGAAGGCAGAATATTCTCTGATATCATTTCTTTCCTCCCCTAAAAGGGGGAATCATTTCTTCAAGAAATCACAGCTTAACATATGAAGTAAACACAGAATATGCAGAAACAAAGTGAGCTATAGGATGGACTTCATACAGAATTATGCAATCACATGCTTTTGAGAGTAGAATAGGAAACTGGAGGTCATCTACTCCAACCCACATATAAAAGGAATTCTCTATATAATACAGCCTATAAGAACAGTTATATTGTGTGTGTGTGTGTCTGTGTGTGTGTGTGTGTGTGTGTGTGTGTGGTTTCCAAAAGCAAGTCTTAATGTGTTTCTTCACAATTTGCACCCCTCATACTTGGGTCTGTTCTTTGGGATCAAACCAAAAAATTCTGATCTCTGTTCCTCATGGCAATCATTCAAATTCTTGAAGACAAATATCACATCCACCTTGATCCCAAGACAAATGCTTTTCTCTCTAGATTAAACATCCCTGTCTTTCACCTAATTTACATATGATATGGACTCATTGTCCTTCATCTTCCTTTTCACCTTACTCTCAATGAATTCAAACTTATCAAAATTGTACTCAAACTGCATTCCTAAAAGTTCTTTGATTATCAAATGTGTGCATATATATATATATATATGTATTACTATAAATATTAAAAAAATCTTACTTTCTATCTTAGAACAGATACTATGTATCAATTCCAAGGCAGAAGAACAGTAAGGGATGACTATGTTAAATCCCACAGCTAGGGAGATTCTAGGGAGAACATGAACCAAGACATAAATTGAGAAGACAATAATGTGAAAATAGCTATAAACAAAGTTTCAGAGAAAATACCAATTGGAACCAAACCCAACCATAATTCCTTGAAGATTTAAAGAAATAATACTAATAGAGGAAAAAGTGGGAAAAGAGATGAGAGTGATACAAGAAAATTATGAAAAGAAAATAAATATCATTTTAAAGAGTTATAGAATTCTGAAAAAAAATCATAAAAAAGAAGTGACCTAAAGTAAGAGACACAAATAGTCACTGAAGAAAAGAATTTCTTAAAAAGCAGGTGAAGCAAAACAAAACAAAACAAAAAAACAGGCTAGGCAAAATGGAAAAGGAAGTACAAAAATTCACTGAAGAAAATAATTCCATAAAAATTAGAACTGGGGAAATGGAAACTAATGAAGTCATGAGACATCAAGAACTAACAAAACTATCAGAAGAAAAAAATCCCTTTTCTTGCTTTTATGGTTAATTTGGAATTATCATTTTGCATGATTTTTCATATGTATAATTTATATCATATGTCTTAGTCTGGTAAGGGATGAAGGGGTAGTGAGAGAATTTGGATTTCAAAATTTAAAAAGAATGTTAAAACAATGATACATGTATAACCCAGTGGGATTGCTAATTAGCTCAGGGAGGGGTGTGTGAAGAAGGGAGGGAAAGAACATGAATCATGTAACCATGGAAAAATATTCTAAATAAATAAAATAATTAATTAAAAATAAGAATATCTAAAAATAGGGGGTATTTTTTATAAAATAATGTATAGAAAAATTCTCTGACAAAGGTCTAATTTCCCAAATATATAAAGAACAAAGTCAAATTTTGGTGTAAATCAAAACAACTCAGCTATCACCTCTCACCTAGCAGATTGGCCAATATGACATTAAAGGAAAATAATAAATGTTGGAGGGGATTGTGGCAAAATCAGGACACTAATGCATTGCTGGTAGAGTTGCAAATTGATCCAACCATTCTGGAAGGCAATTTAGAACTATGCCCAAAGGTTTTTAAAAGATTGCCACTCCTTTGATCCAGCAATACCATTACTCAGTTTGTATCCCAAAGAGATTTTTAAAAAGGCAAAGGATCCATTTGTAGAAAAATATTTATACCTATGCTTTTTGTGGTAGCAAAAATTTAGAAAATGAAGGGCAATTCACCTAATTCATATTTTGTAGCCTTTACCATTCTTGTGGCTTAGAACCAATATATGACATTGATTCTAAGATGGAAGGCAAGAGAATTTTTTTAATATCAAATTTTATAAAAATGGCACCTTGATCTGGAAGGCAGAAAAGGCGATAATGAAGCTTGAGATGGAGAACTCCATAGCAGCCAGTGTGAGCTTCCCCAATACAAAGCCCTGAAAGACAGAAGTCAATCAAAGGGAAATGACTGAAACATAATAGCATGATTATGAAGAACATAATTCCAAAGGTCATAGAAGTTAGATTAGGTTTGACCTTTCCATCTGGGAGCCTAAGATAATGCTTGGGAGCCTAGCTTCTTGTGGGAATTTTTCACTGTAAACTTGGCAACAGTAGGATGAGGGAATTTAAAGATGATGAAGGATATGAGGTGGTGACAAAGCAACTCTATCTTGTGAATTCTATCTGTTTGTTTCTTTCCTGCTGCCTCCTATCTTCTCCCTTGTTCCTTGACTTATTCCATCCACCTGCAGTTGACTATTTAGTGACTAAATTACTTTCCTGCTCTGGCTATTCTGGGTAAAGTGTCAGACCCAGAATGAGTAAGACACTCCTCTCTGTGTTCAAATTTGTCCTCACAAACTTACTAGCTGAGCCTAATAGCTTGCCTCAGTTTCCCCATCAATAAAATGAGCTGGAGAAAGAAATGACAAACCATACCAGTGTCTTTAGCAAAAAAACTCCAAATGGATTCACAAAGAGTTTCACAATTGAAATGACTAAAAAAATCTTCCTCTTCAGATAGGACAAGAAAGATCTATATAATAAGGTTCTCATGTACCTTATTTCTGAGTTTACTGGAGCCAGAAAGTTGAGACAGGTGAGATACTCCCTGGAAATGTTTCCTGAGATCTTCAAATTTACAGATTTCTCTGTATCTACACTACAAGAGACTGAAGCCAGCTACTTAGACTTATGGTTCACACACTTGTTCCCATGAAAAATGAAGGGGAAATTCGGTTCCTTATGTAGTATCCAATATAAAAAATAGAAATACTTACTTTGATTATGACTGTTTCCTTCAAGCATATGAGTATTTGGTTAGATTCCTGGCAATCATAATTTCCAATCATGTTGATATGAATTATAATAATTCCAGAAAGTGCAGCCAAAGAGCTTAGAATGTTCATTACTAGGCAGCATTTTACCTGAAGAAAAGACATTAATTTTTACTTGCCATTTCTCTCACATGTTTTTTCTTGCAATTTAGGATGAATCCCTCTTTGTCTCTCAAGGCTCCATTAATTCAAGAGATGAATATTAATAAATACTAGTTGAGTTTCATTTTGATCAACTCCTTGGCACCAGTGACTACTCTAGGTAGAATGGACAAGAAACAATTCTTTTTCTGGCTCTGAATTGCACATATCTATTATCTATCTCTTCAGATAAATCTGGTAGAGTTTCTTGAAACAATTTTTAATGATCTTCAAAATGAGAGGATGCTTCCTAATTCCTGGAGATATAAAAATATGCTAAAATGTTCTTTTTACCTCCCAGTGGATGAAAAGGGCAATGTTGTCACTCACCAGAGCTTTGGAAGGAATCTTTGCAGAAACAAGTGAGAAAATGCCAGAGATGGTGAACTGTCAATTAGAGAAAACTGAATCAAATTCAAATCTCATGGGTCTATTCCCACACTTTCTCCAATACTTAATAATTCTTTACATTTCCTGAAGCCCCATTTCAGATATGATAATAAATAAAAAAGAAGTAGAATAGAAGGAATAGGATATTCCTTAGCAATAATTTTTGCTAGACTATCTGCTATTTCCTCTAACTTTTCTCATACTGGTACTAATTAACTAATCTACATTAATTTAATTCTTGCCAACTCTGTGCCCTGAGAAAACTAATAAGGGTTCTCCTCCCTAGAAACTAAACATAAAACATATGATGAAGAACCAATTATCCAAAATTCAAAAATAAAAAATCCTATCAAAACACATAAATCAAGTTCTTTTTATGGAACTTACATAAAATACATCTGATTGACATAGTCTCTAAGCTCAAGTATTAGTACTGTCCCCATAATTGGTTAGTTATATTTTTTGAGTAAATGATTGCCATACTCACTCACAAATGAACCTGAAAAAAACTCATTAATATAGACACAATGGAAAAATCAAAGGCACTAGTAAGGAGCCAACTGATTGAATGTACAAAGAGGACAAGAGTCTGAGTTCAGTTGTCAATGGTTATTTCTGTTCGTGGTGAGATTATAGGATTTGCCTTTGATAAATTTTATTTTAAAATTTTAATAAAAATATATTCTAGTGACAATTTTATAATTTACATGTTAGAGTTACTAAAAAATTCTGTTCTCAATCTTGACCCCTGGTGAATTTGTGAAATAAATTAATGAGTGTGTTCAGGAGCCTTTCTTTTCATCATTCTGTGTCATTGTTTGATGTCAACTTTTCACTATCATTTTCTTCTCAAATCAATAAAGCTTTGCCTTCATCAACCATTCTTCTTCTTCCTAAAATGTGTCAACAGATAAAATCTTATATATATAAAGCCATTTAAGCTATTTCAGTGGCCTAAAGAATCCAAAAGAAAGTTTTAAAACTCATACACTTTTCTTCAGCTCACTTATACTCTCTTCTGTACAAGCCAACCATGCAACAAAGCTCAACCCAATACTCTGGAAGTTTTCCCCTCTTTCTAGTGCACTGTAACTCTAGACTAGGCTATTAATGTTTTCTTGGGGACCACAAAAAGCCAGTGACACAATAGTACTCTAGGCTTTCTAAGCTTTCTGGGACTGTGAATAGACAACTTTCACAGTATAGCACTCTGATGCAAAAGATTTCTAAAGGAGAACAGAGCAACAGAAAAAGGACTAATCCACATATCTGGCCTTGAAACAAAGTAGAATCCCACATATTCTCCTGTTTCCCATAGCCTCAGAAATATAAATTATAGAAATCTTCCCTATATTAATAGGGTAGCAACCCTTTGAACTTCTAGCATTAGGCCAGACTACTAGGGAACAGAGGGAGCAGACAGGATACCAAATGAGGACATTGTGTGTGTACAGAGGTGGATGGTGGTGGTTATATAGCCTTAGTGAAAGTCTGGCATCCAGATAGTGTCAGTTCTATTTCTCCAAAATCATTTATGGCAAAAACAGTCTGGTGAACAAAGAATTGTCTAGATTGGGAGGAGGATGGAATAATATGCAATTGAACTCCAGAGAAACCACCATGGGCGGGGGGGGGGGTAAGGAAGTGAAAAATATTGGAAAAGAAAAAGAAAAAAAAGCCTGAAATTGCCAAACATCTTAAGAAAAAGAAAAATTTAATATCTCAAACAAAAGCATATAAATAAGTAGGGAAAATGCTGAAAGCAAAAGCTTATATAAGGCTCTTAGATCTACTAAGTGAGTTCAAGCATCTAGGAATAAATATTACAAGGCAAATAAAATGATTGAACACTTGATAAAACAAAGGGCTGTGTTGAATTTGAAGAAAATATGGAACTTCAAAACATTGCTCCTTCCTTGTTCAAAAGAGAAGTTAGTATTATGAGAACAAAAGTTATGACCCCGCATAGCAAAAATCATGTGCAAAAGAGAGAAAAAAATGATTCAATAACAAGTCTCATAAGGAAACAAGAGAAAATAATAGATGCAAATACAAGAATGCAAATAAAAATAAGTAAAGGAAAATCCAAATAAGAGGAGAGAAGACCCCCGAACAGCATTAAAAAATGTACATTTTCCAAACAAAAGCATATTGATTTTCAAGACAGAATATATAGAAACCAACTAAAGATTGTAGCTCTCCCTGAAGAATATGACAAAACAAATAAAAATATGTGAATGCCATAGTACAAGTCATAATACAAGAGAATTGTCTAGGACTTCTGAACACAGAAAAGCATATACCAATGGAAAGAATTCGTAGATTCCTTTTTAAAACAATCACAACCACAACTACAACAACTCACTTTTAACAAAATAAATAAAAAAACATTCTTCAAATTCAAAGGAAAGGAAATTCAAATAACACAATGGTTTTTTTTCCTATTCTCCCCAGAAAACAGTGGGAGAGAAAGTAAATAATATGTGCCAAAAAGGAATGAAGTTTGAAAATAGGCCAGAGTGACAGATCTTGCAAATCTGAGTTTTACCCATAAATGAAAGAAAGATGGATATCCAATTAAAACAGCTGGAATCATTCTTAGAAAAACTACTCAAATTCAGGAGAAGTAGAAGTGTGCTGCATTCAAAGAAAGTGAAATCAAAATGACAACACTAGAAAAAGTAGGAGACTTCTTTTTAAATGTTCACACGGAGATTAGAGTGAAGGCTGAAGGTGGAAAAAATAGTAGAGTCATCCCTGGAGCATTATAGAGAGAACATGGAGACACTGTTTTTAGGTGAAACGATATTTTGGGGAAATATACTACAAAATAAAAGGTTGCATGAAACAGGGAAGAGAGCAAGGGAAAAGAAGGAAGTGTGTGATTGCCAAGTTCAAATTGAGGGTTAACACTGTGAGGAAGGTAACTTTAATGGTCTCTCTGGAAGAAAAGAACCTATAGGATGAAATATTTAAAATAAGAAGGAAAAGCAAGTAGACTTAGCTTTGAATGTCCCTATAAATGAAGAGAGATATTGTCTGTAGAGAGACAGGGACTTTGTTCTAGGTATGATCTTGAGATTTTGTACTTGAAAAGTCCATTTGACCATTCTATCTAATATGTTTTCCAGCTCTGATTCTCTGTTTTGTGTTCTATTTCCTTTGGGAGCCCTAACATTCTATGATATCTCCTTGGAAGAAAATGAAATGTTTTCATTTTCCCTCTGGAGACAGATACAAGTTTTCTCTCTTTTTCTTTTTAATCCATGGTCTTGTAAGTGATGAATTGTGATCTTTTTTGTCAATTTTATCTTTAACTCATTGATTTTTATAAGGAATCCACCACTGAATAAAGGAAATGTGGTTCTCTAAGAAACAATTTGAACATATTAAGTGTGGATGATGAAGGGAAGAGAAAATGAAGCACAAAGTTTAATGACATTCTTTCCTGAAGTCTCACTATGAGATCATAAACAAGTCACTTGCCCTTTCTGGGATTTAGTTGCAAACCCAATGCTTATGAGAGGCTTTTTTTAGATGATGCCAAAGGTTTCTTCCAATCAAGTTATTCTATGCCTCAAAATCTAAGGGTTCTAAATGAAAATTGTTATGATATCCCAGAAAAGTAATTTCAAAATGAACTTACACTCAATCCTCCCCAAAGTCCATAGCCTGAAATAAGGACTCCCAAACTCCATTGTCCATGTGTTTCTATAGGCAACCATGAGGACCACTTCATCCATAAACTGGTATTAATCAAGCCAATTAAGATCTGAAATGCCTGGATGGGAGAAAGAGACTATCACAGAAGAGATACTTCACAATATGAGATTCCCTATTTGAAGAAATCTAAGTCCAACATGGTTATGGTCTCTGTGTCATGACAGCCAGCTCAAGGGGGAAGCCCCTGAACATTGGGGCCCATCTGCCAGGGGAGTAGAAAATTGAAGCTATGTTTCTAAAATTGGAAATGGGCTTGATGCAAGAAAACTTTTTTAGGCTTAAATATAACCAGGAGGTGCTTACAGATATTAAGTAGTCTTTATCAAGAATGCACTGTATAGCCAATACTCTACTAGGTAATAGAGTCATGGACTAGGAGTCAGGAAGACTTACATCCAAATCCACTCTCAGATATTTACTTAGTCACAAGTGTTTGGCTGCCACTTTTCATAATCTGCAAATTAGTAACAATGATCTGCTAGGATTGTCTTGAGAATAAAATGAGATCATATTTATAAAGTACTCTGTGACCATGAAAGCACCATATACATGCTATCATTGTCATCATCATCATTATTAAATTCACATGCTCTTTGGGTCAAATACTATCCATGCAAGGATTCCTTATTTGAAACATAAGTTAGTATAAGATATGCCCTCTCTTCCTCCCTCTCCTCTCCTGTCCTCTCATCCTTTGCTCTTCTCCTTTCTTTACTCCTTGTTAAATCTGCTTGTCTCTTAAAAAATATGAAACTCTCTGATTCCCTTTGATAGTTGATAAACTCCAGAATTCTCTCTCTTTATTTTCCCAACCAGTATCCTAAATGACTCCTATTAAAAAAAAGTTTACCAAGACCACAAAAGGAACACCTTTCTTGGGCTTTCTTTTCTTCTGAGAGTTACTATCTCTATAGGGTTTAGATTCCATACGTATACTCAGTATTCTACTTTTTATCTTGATCCCCAATCTTGGTGTCTTCTCTACCTTACTCTCCCATGTAGTAACCACTGTTAGAAGACTTAAGGAATATTCCTCATGGGCAGTAGTTATATGACTGATTTTTGAACAAATATATCATTTTCTTTTAAGTAAAAGATTTTCAAATATTTTTATATTATTATTATATATTATAATTACATATATTATAATATATATTAATATATTAATATTATATAAATATTATTAATGCACACATTTAACTAGTATTGTTAATCATAGATGTTTGTTGGCAAGGAAAAGTTAAGAACATGAGTACTTGGGGACAATCTGTGGCTATTTTTTACCACTAAAGCTAAAAATGCTCAAATATTAGAAGTAGTTGGTGCTCTCATGTAATTTAAGGGTAAAATAAATAATTTTATTGCTTCTTTTAAAATAGGTCCCTAAATTCTACAACTCCAGATATTTTAATTAATTCATTTATTTCTTAAAGGGCACACTAGATGACAATACTTGGGTATGACTGAATCAGTTCAAAAAAATGGCAGTTGACTTACACCAAGTAATTGTAGTATGATCTTCAAGAAACTCCTCAGCTCATCTTTTATCCTGGATGGAGACTTGACAATCTCTGCTTTTCCTGGATTGATGTCATCATCATTAGATGGAACAATTATGGACTGTGGTACCTCTGATATCATACTGATATAGTGAAACCTGTATCAGGGAATCAGTCAGTCCTCTTTTACTCTTTTACCAACTCCATATACTGACTCTTATAAAGCGTCTGTCACAGGCACATCAGAATTGTTATAATGCCATGAAACCCATGTGACTTGCCACCTTTGATGAATCCTGTTATATCCCCTTGAATATGTTCTCAAATGACTGAATTCACCAAACTTTTCCCAATCCCATTTTGGAAGAAAGAAAAAAAGAACAATAAAACTATAACATCCTTTCACATATCTGTATGAAGTCCAAAGACCTTAAGTAATGCCGTGTCCCTCAACTAACTCTGTCTTCCCATCCCTACATTCAGTTTATTGTACTTTTACACACATAAAAAATACACAGTCACTTAGAATTATTTCAGCACTGAAATGGAGGGATGAACCTACTTCATCCAAGTCTACATAGGATATTTATTTTTTTTAAGAATGGTTAATTCATGGAATTACCCAGAGATAGAGATCTCCAGGACCTTTTTAAATTTTTTAAATTTTAAAAAAAACTAAAAAAATTTATTTTCATTGTCATGCAAAACACATTTCATATTGGTCATTGTTTTAATAGCACATTCATATATAACCAAAATCCCAAAATAAAATCATAAATACATTGATATGAAAGATGACTCCAACAGTTCTTTCTCTGGAGGTGGATAGCATTCTCCTTCATAAGTCTTTCAGAATTGTCCAAGATCATTGCATTGCTGAGAGTAGTCAAGTTTTCACAGATAATCAACATACACTATTACTGTTACTGGGTACAATGTTCTCCCAGTTCTGCTTATTTCTCTCTGCATCAATTCATGTAGGTCTTTCCAGATTTTTCTGAAATCATCTTGCTTATTTCTTATAGCACAATAGGCTTCCATTACTAACACATACCATAATTTGTTCAGCTATATCCCAATTGACGGACATCCCTTTAGTTTCCAATTTTTTGTTACCCAAAAAAGAATAGCTATAAAAAAGTTTGTACAAGCAGGTCCTTTCCCCTTTTTATTATCTCTGGGATACAAAACTAGAAGTGTGATTACAAGATGAAAGAGTACACACAGTTTTATAGCCTTTTGGGTATGGTTACAAATGGTCCTTCAGAATGGTTGGATCAGTTCACAACTATACCAACAATGCATTAGTGTCCAAATTTTCTACTTCCCCTCCAACATTTACTATTTTCCTTTATTGACATATTGGTCAATCTGTATGACATAAGGAGGTAACTCAGCATTGTTTTAATTTGCATTTCAAGAGTAATTTAGAACATTTTATATGATTATTGATGGTTTTTTATTTCTTCATCTGAAAATTCCTTGTTCATATCCTCTGACCATTTGTGAATTGGAGAATGGGCTGTATTATTAAAATGAATCTTACTCAGTTCTATATAAATTTGAGAAATTAGACATTTGCCAGAGAAATCTGTTAGAAGAGTTTTTTTCCAGTTTGTTGTTTCCCTTATAATCTTTGTTATACTGGTTTTTAGTACAAAAGCTTTTTAATTTAATGTAATCAAAATTACTCATTTTAAATTTCATAATACTCTCTATGTTCATAAATTCTTCTGTTGTCCAAAGATCTTCCAGGTAAACTATTCTGTGTTCCTACATAGGCCATTTTATAAGAAGAAATCTATACATGCTTGGAAGAAAAGATGAGAGCATTGATTTAGAGATTGTTTAATTTAAACCTTTTATTTTTCAAGTGAGTATAATAATAATGAGTATATTAATATAAAAATAGGTTAGTGATTTGCCCAGGCACCTAGTTAGCAAGATAAATGGCCTTTTATTTTCTGACTTTTTATTTAAAACATATTCTTTTGAACGAAAGAAGGCAGTTGTCCAGGCAAAACTTTCAAACTCATGTCCAAAGGGCTTGGATTTAGAAGAGGAGACCCCAGATATTTGGCAAAAAGATAGAGAGGTATAGTGGACAAAAGAGTATGTTATCTAAAATAATCTTAAAATGATTTCCTTCTTTTTCAGAAATCATTGACCTTTCCTTAAAATACAGACTCTGGGAGAAGCCCAAGGATATGGTGAGACATGGTATCTTAGCCAGGACTCAGTAGACACTGTGCCATAGACATTCAGACTAAGAACTATAGAGCTGAGCCCATTTCTTCAATCCTTTCTGCAAGTATAAGGACAACCACCGTGTTTAAAAATAATCATCATGACATCGCAGTGCAAACATCAATAGCATGGATATAGGTTCTGATCAAGGACACATGGAATACCCAGTGAAATTGCGTAACACCTACAGAAAGGGTGAGGAAAGGGGATGGAGGAATAGAATATATATTTTTTTGTAACCAAGGAATAATGTTTGAATTTGATCAAATCAAATAAAAAAATAATAATAATCAAGAGAAATTTCACAGAATACCAACATTGGTTCTCTAAGAGAGAACTCATCATTTTTGGCCATTAGATTCTGGTCATATCTACATAACATAAAAATAATGGATTGACCTAGTCAATTTGGAAGAAAAAGAACATTAAAATTATAACAGACTTTCATTTTTCTGTATGAAGCCCAATGGCCTGAAGTAATACAATGCCACTTAACTAACCCTGCCTTCCCACCTCCACATTCATCTTATTTTACTTTCATGAAGGGAAAATTCAATTGTTAGGGTGTTCTTTTACAAAAATTAATCCTTTAAAACTTTTATAATTGGGATATACTTTAAAAAAGTAGGATATTTTGGTAGCAGTAAATAGAATCCTGGGCCCTCAGCTAGGAAGACTCATTTCCTTGAATTCAAATGTGGCATTAGACACTTACTAGCTGTATGATGCTGAACTTCACTCTTTTTGCCTCAGTTTCTTCATCTGTAAAATGGGATCGAGAAGGAAATGGCAAACCATTCTAATATCTTTGCCAAGAAACCCCATGTTTGACTCATAAAGAGTCAGATCTGTTTTAAGTAATTGAACAACAAACCCTTAATTTCTGATGTAGACACTGAAAGGAAATAGCACATAATAACTAACTTTTTAGAAAAAAAGAACACTGCTCTCAAAATTCTTATTTCATATTTTCTTGTCTTTACAGAAAATGAAAACAAAAGCAATAAAAGCAACTATAACTCCCCTAAGACAAACCATTAGAGGACAAATGAAGTATTTGAAAAGCTTTCTTGATTAAGTAGTAGATAAATATGATTATTACAAAGAGTCTCTCTCTAATTCAGATCTATTTACAAGGGCAGAGAGAAGAAATATTTTCATAGAAGCCGAGATGGTGGAAAGTATCTATCCTTCCCTATTCCCACCATAGAAATGATGTGTAAAACCCTGAGTCTTAAATCTACATAGCCAAGAATTTACTCTGGAAACCATCTTCCTATCATTCAAGGAACTTTTAATAGAAAATTCGCCAGTCCTACCTGGAGCTCTTCCTAGAACTACAGACAGTTAGGAACTGGAACTAATCCTTTGTCAGATGTTTCCTTTTTCAGCCTTAATATGTTTCTGAGTCATATGTCTTTAGCTGTCTTTGAAATGGCCTTGAACAAGAAAGAACTGTTATCATGGGCCCAAATGACCTTTCTTGTGATATGCCTTTCTTTCAGATGGGCTGTTGTGATGTGTTTATGCATAGCTGATAATTATCTATAGAAATCACTATTAGTCAGATAATATTCTCCATTATATGCATTCTCCATTCTTTTCTCTTTCTCTTTTTTCTTGAAGTAGAGGTGGGAGTGGAATGGGTTGCTTTATAGAAATAAGAGAAATGCAGTGACACAATTGCATCTGAGTCACAGCCATGCTTCTCATTTGAGAAGAAGGCCAGCACAATGGATGCACTGGTCATTTTTTGGTATGGCTGTTGCTATCCTTTTTCTTTTTTTGATACTGAGATGGCTTAGTGAAGACTAAATGGAGCCAAAATTCATTGACAGTTTCAGCAATCATTCAGTTCAGGTAAGAAAGGAATTTCAACCTTCCTATTTTCAGAGCACAATATATCTAGAATTCCACAGTTATGTGTAATGATTATCAACATTAGAATTCTTCTAGACTTTCTGCTTCTGCAATTGATGAGGTTTTGAAAGTAGGAGTTAGACATTCTATGGAACCTTTTTCACATTATTTTCCCCCTTATTTGACCCCCCCCACCATGGTGAATTGAATAAATCAAACTATATTTTTTCCTATAACTCCTGGGTCCAGATTATGCCTAAGTGGGGAGGGGAAAGGAATATGAGAATTAACTGTTAATAATAGGCAGAGTATTGTGGAATTGTGACTGCTAACTCCAGTTCTGGAAGTTAGAACAAAACATTCTGGGTCCTTGGATTCTGGATTCAGTACAGCCAGAGATAAGAAAAATAATGAGAAATAAGATAAGAAAAAAGAAATAAGATAAGAAAAAAATAAGAAAAAATGGGTTCATCCATTCATTCTAGTCATTTAACAACCCAAATCCAATTGTTGATATTTTTTCTTATGAATGACAGGCTTTTGAATTCTGCATAATTGGGATACTCGACAAAAGTACAATGAATCACTCAAAATTTAGGCCCCATTCCTGTTATAAAATTTCAGAATGGAGAATGCTTAATGAACCCACCTCTTTTCAGCAATGAAAATATATCCTCATGTATCCCTAATTTAAATTATTATATCTTTCAAAGACAAAACCAATCAACAAACAAAAGCTTAGCTCCTCAAGAGGCAAAGATGGAACTCTCAAACTTTCTTCATACCCTACAGGGATATGCAATGAATTATCCCAAAGCATACATTTCTACATTTTAGTTATATTCATGAGGACAGAGAGACATGCTTCTTCCCCATAGGTTACAATAGGAAGACTTAGAGATCCCTTAATGCTAAGACCTCCACCATCTCACAGTTGACACTGAAAAAAGTCTAGATCTTGAATCTTCATAGCCTAGTATTCAGATCCAAGATATTATTTATATAACATTCAAGGGACACAAAATAAAAAATTAGGCATTACTATCTGTAAATCTTCTGAGGAGTGAAGATAATAAGGAGCTGGGAATTAGCACAAATCTTTTCTCTAGACCCAATACATTTCTGTATTTCTTGTCTTAACAGTCACTTACTGGTCATGGAACATCATATAACTGTTATCATAGACCAAGATGGTCTGCCTCATGACCTGCTTCCTCCAGATGGGCTGATCTGATATGGTAAGATATTATGCATTAAAGATGATCTAGACCATTATAATTTAACAGTCAACATGATGTAAACACTTTTCACTCTTCATCTGTTCCCTAACTTGCTTTTACCTTGGACTATAGGAGTATGTGAAACCCAAAAACTGAGGCACCTCATTGTGCCAGCAACACTCTCGTCATAGGGAGCCTGCCTGGCATCTAGAATCTTGCAAGGGTAGGGGATGTAAAAATAGACTCAAATCCAGGACTTCAATCTCCAGAAGTCCATGCTCTACTTCCCCAGAATGCTTTGTAATCTCACTGAATTCTCACCTGTGACGAGAGCAAAATATTATTTAAGGGCTCTCTGCCCTTGGTGGGGTCTCTTTTTTTCTCTTTTTACTTCTGCTTCAGAGCACACCCGGCTCTCCACCTAGCAGGCAAGATGTGAGTGGTCGTGAATAGGCTCTCTGGACCTAGGCATGTGCTTCTCTTACTTGTATTTTCTTTAACCCTTGACCTTTAATAAACCTCATAATAATAATACTCCTTGCAGAGAGAAACTAATTTCTACCTGCCTCAGTTTCCCTAAATTTTAACTGTTACAGGGACATGACTAATCTCTAGGTAATTCAGTTTGCCACAACCACCATCCACACTGTGTCTCCTTTTGCCTCCCACCACTTTCTACTCACTGTCTTCCCCTGCCCTTTCCATGGTGTCCTGATGTGGAAGGAAGGAGATATATTTAGAGATTCAGTTACCACATAGACTAAGGCTTCTCTAACATCATTTCTCAGATTCACTCTTGCATTAGCTTCTTGGGAAATCTTAGTTCCTATCTCAGTTAGGAGGATTGGCAGTTCTTTTTTTCTCCAT
Source organism: Monodelphis domestica (assembly GCF_027887165.1). Classification (NCBI taxonomy): domain Eukaryota; kingdom Metazoa; phylum Chordata; class Mammalia; order Didelphimorphia; family Didelphidae; genus Monodelphis; species Monodelphis domestica. The sequence goes on along the minus strand of NC_077232.1, from coordinate 15,900,415 downwards.
CCCCACCAGCAGAGATTCCTACTTCTGCACCATTCATCTGCAGTTGTAAAGAGAAATCAAATAGAAATTTTGACTCTTCTGCCCATTTTCCTTTTCATTATTGAGTCCTTGGGTTCTAATTAATGTGAACCTATCGATGACCATGTTCTAAAAAATGATGATCAAAAAATAAAAAAGATTTGAGTGAACGGCAAAGGAAGAAGAAAGGATTTACTTCCTATTAGGAAATTTATAATGAATTTGAAATAATAATGGAGATGAAGGAAACATTTAAGAGTGATGAGCTGTGCATAAAAAAAACCCCCATGTAATGGAAAACTCCTATTGCATTTTGGAACATCTTGAAGATCTTAATAGTATAGTCCAATGGACACTATATTGAGGGACATAGTCTTAACAAGCCTAAAGGGAAAACTCTTTCCATTTACTTATGAAAGTTACTAGTGGCTAGCTAATTATTCTCTAGAGAAGGGTCAGAAAGTCAATAGCAACCATAAATATTCTATTCACTTGAGCTCCAGTGGGAGCTATGGGAACTTTTAATAGCATATCTCTGGGCTCTGAAAGTCATATAGCCTACCTGGATATATGAGTGAAATCAATAGGTTCACAGATGATTTTAGCCATTACACATATTCTCCTCTGAGTCTCTGAACATGCAGTCTGAAAAGAGATAAACTCTGGATTGTGTCAAAACTTGAGAGTTGTGAAAATAAAATAACAAAAAGCCACATTCTCAAGAGGAGAACTCAGATAACATAATTCAGGTATATTTTATTTTTTTCTTACTGGCATAAGTTCTCTCAGCTGGTTAATGTATGTTGCCAAGTTGTTACTTTGATAGATGGACAGATGATAGAGAGATGAAGGAAAGGTGGAAGGAAGGGAGTGAGGGAGAAAGGAAGAAAAGAAAGAAAGAAAGAAAGAAAGAAAGAAAGAAAGAAAGAAAGAAAGAAAGAAAGAAAGAAAGAAAGAAAGAAAGAAAGAAAGAAAGAAAGAAAGAAAGAAAGAAAGAAAGAAAGAAAGAAAGAAAGAAAGAAAGAAAGAAAGAAAGAAAGAAGGAAGGAAAGAAGGAAGGGGAAATGTATTGCTTCCATAAATAATAAGGTCTCAATCATTTGAAGTACATTTATCTAGGATGTTGTAGAGTGGAAAGCCAATTAGGTTGAGATACCTTCTAAGATTTTTTCCAGCTATAAGATTTTATTATTATCATTTAGATGACATTCCTTTTATTTAAACAAATTTTAAAACTTGGTTATAGTATGTATAAATGAATAGCTAAGTAGTTTGATGATAATAATGAAGATAGGCAAATATTAGACATGTGGATAATAAAAAGATGATAAAATATGGATGAATAGATAAACTATACACTTAGAATATAGAAAAATAGAAAGATGAAAGGATTGATAGAAAGTACATTTATTAAGTATATACTATTCACCAAGTACTGTGCTATGAGTCATTAGCCTCCATAGAGTCAGTTCTGCTTAGTAGATGAGATGCTGAACCTACAATTATATATTGTATCTGGTTGTCTCCCTTAACTAGCTATATGAATATAGACTAATCACTTAGATTCTATGGACTCTATGAATTCTACTTCTCATCTGTAATGTGGGCTTGGCAGAATGCCTATTGTCATGCTTAACTGATTGAAAAATAGGTAAATATAATATAAATATAAGGTCTTAAAAAGAAATGTAAATGGTAGCAATTATTATTATTCTTTGGCTCTGGGGGTGCTGAAAGCACTTCTGATATAAGGGATTGCTCACAAAGGGAACTGGGCCAGTACGTGGATTTCACAATGTATTTTTTGGGTCAGTATCAAAATTTCCTCCAAAAAGAAATGAAGAAGAATAGGCAATTGGGTTTTATTTCCAACAGTATCACTTGATTGTTGGAAGTGACATGTCCTCTTCTGTCAAAGAGTAATAAAAGAATTTGCTCTGCCTATCTCAGGTCTTTTATGAAATTTCATTGAATAGTTGTCCATCTGTAAAAGGGCTTTTAAAGTAATGGATTCTAGAGATGTGAAATCTTATAGCTCTTATTTCAGCAAAAACAACAACAATGGCTTGAAATTTATCTTACTCCTACTATGTGCTAGGGAATGTTGTAAGCACTTTATATACATCTTATTTGACCCTCACAACAATCCTGAAAGGCAGGAACTGCTATTATCCTCATTTTACAGTTGATGGAAGGTAGGCACAAGTTACATGACTTATCCAGGGTTACATAGCCAATAAATATTTGAGATCAGATTTGAACTTCTATCTTTCTTACTCCAGGCCCAGTGACCTATACTGTTCCACCTAGCTTCCCATTCTTATTCTTATCATCATTATCATCATTGTTATTATCATTATTTCATTCACATCTCTTTTATTAGATTCCCATAGGAATGGTTCAAGGATAAGCCATGACCTTGCAAGTGTTCTTTCATAATATCTTATAACTTAATGGGGAAGTAGATGAAAAGAATTCTTTTTGTAGGATTAAGAATACCAAGTTCAGCTTCTATAAACTCACTGAAAGAAACTGAAATAATATCAAAAGAGGCCAGAATGATTGAGGTCAGATACTTTTCCTTGTTCCTATATTTTTGTTTAGTTTTTTCTCTTAGGCCATCCAATTATGAAAGATTTTTATTCTATTTAGTTCGGAAGTTAGAAACACTTGATGAGGCATATATTAAAAGAAACACTATTATTCATATATTTTATAAAGGTCAATGTTATGTCTAGGGATGTAGGTTTTTGAGAATTCTGTTGATAATATTTTTTTTTAGTTCCAACAGAGCTTGAATGGGGGATTCTCCCCATATTTGTGGGTTTGTAGTTGTAGTTTGGAGATCGTTGTTGGTTAGTCACTAGAGGAAAGCAAGATTTTCATGTAGATTTCAAGATCAGTATTCTAAAGTACTTGGCAGAAGAAAAATTGAAAGCTGCAGTGAAATGGTTTATGTTTCCTATCACTTCGCCAAAAAATCTGCTAGGATTCATAAATCTAGAGCATCCCTTTGATGAGAACTCTTTTCTAGTTTCTTTCTGAATCATTATCCCAGACTTTCCATTTGTCTCACTGGATTTGAGTGTTGTTATTATCATTGTGATTTTTTGCTCTTTCTATTTTCATCTAGCTCTTCTGAGTTACATTCATGGGGTTCAGGTAGAAATGGTCCTGGAATCAATCGCTAACGTCTTATGATCTGCTTCCATTCAGTGCTGTATGGAGTATTGTACAAGTGGGTAAAATAACTGCTTTTTCTACCTGAATAAAAGTGTTGTTGTGAGAGTATATCAGAGCCTCATTGAATAATTGTAATGACTACATTTACAAATGTAAATGATACCCAAGGATGAGATGCTTGCTTGTTTTCAACTTTTGCGTCCATAGATTTAACCCATGTCCCCATTAATTTAAATTGATTAATTCAGAGAAAAAGAGGACCATTAAGTCCAATCACTGAAGTATATAAAGAGTCATTTTCAAAGCTGGAATAACCTGGATTAAAGATGACATAGATATGACCCTGAGCAAATCACTTAACATGTCCTTCCTTTAAAAAGCTTTTGAAGAGTTTCAGTTGCAGAGAAGGTGCCAACTTGTATTGATAGAAGCACTTTCCTCCTTTGGGAATTCTCCATACCAATGAAGTCATATGTCTAGTTCCTTTCTAATTATAGGAACTCTGTTTTAGTCTTTTGTTTTTGGCAAAAGTTCCAGAGTAACATATTTGGCACAGGAATTCATTGAAAGTCAGGAAAATCTGGTTTAATTGCTTTGTTGCCTTTGTGATCTTGGGGAAAACCTATTACCTTTCTAAATTTCACCTTCCTCATCTGTAAAATGGGAATAATAATAACTGATATCCCAACTTCATAGTATCAATCTGAGGCATAAATAAAACCATATATGCAATTTCTGAACTTTAAAGTATTATGTAATAGTGTGTGTGTGTGTGTGTATGTGTGTGTGTAAAGTCAGAGGCTGTGAATTATTAAGGAATATGTAAATGTAGATAGATTGTTAGATAGATAAGTAATGGGCTTGAAAATTGTCAATTCTATTAAATGCTGATGCATTTGGATTGATTAATGAATTAATTCAATTTCTTTAAAGTTGGGATCATGAAAGAAGTAGGTTAAGACAGATGAGTCTTATTTGGCCCCAGAGTTGGGTTTGGAAGGATAAATGATTTTCATGATGTACCAGTAACTGGTACCAGTACCAATAATGATGATGTTTTCATCATGACTGCCCTAGTATCTGAAGGATTTGCATATAGTGATTGAAAAAGTCTTACTGGATAACTTGGTTCAATGACTGCAAATATAAAGCAAAGTGGGGAAATTAATTTAATCCCTAAATTTTTTCTTGTCATAGATTCAATATGGTACAAAAGCATTTTTTCCTTCCTCCAAAGTAAGCTCAATCAACAAGTTAACTGAGATTAAAATGAACTGTAAAGTTAGTATTTTATTTAAAAATCTCTGGCAATCATCTTCCAGAAATTTCCCATCACATTTGATAGAATTGTCATTAAAACTAATTTGTGTATCGGGGCAGCTGGGTAGCTCAGTGGATTGAGAGCGAGGCCTAGAGATGGGAGGTCTTAGGTTCAAATTTGACCTCAGACACTTCTCAGCTGTGTGACCCTGGGCAAGTCACTTGACCCCCATTGCCTAGCCCTTACCACTCTTCTGCCTTGGAACCAATACACAGTATTGACTCCAAGATGGAATGTGAGGGTTTAAAAAAACAAACTAATTTGTCTCTTTGTAGTTGTAGTTTTCTAATAAATAATGTAATTGTATATATACACACATTTATACGCTCATATACATACATATAAATGTGATGTAGATATGCATGTAAATATATGCATATGTATATTTATCTCTCTCTCTATCTCTATCTATCTATATCTATATCTATATATCTATATATATATATATGTTTATTTTCTCTCCCCACTAGAATTTAATCTCTTTGAAAGTAGGGATCATTTTACTTTAGTTTTGGAACCTCCCAATGCCTATATGCCTATAAAATTGACATTCATTGTTTGTTGATTGATTTAAGCCTTTAAAATAAGTAGAGTACTTTAGTGAAAAGATTTGTATGTCAGTGAACCTGGGTGCTAGTCCTTGCCTTGTCACAAGCTTATAGTGCATGCCTTTCTCATATTCCCTTTACCTATAATTAATTGATCAAGTGATAAACATTTATTACATCTACTATATGATAAATAATGGTCTAATGTTGTTTATGAAACATTTTTCAAAACACTTTGCAAAGGACCATCCTGTGAGGACCTTGTTGATTACCATTTTACACTGAGGAAATGGAACCTCAAGGAAATTCAATGGCTTACCCAATACAGTAAAAATAAAAATACAAATCTTTCTCTTGACCATAATCTTTCAGATGTATGTATATATATATATATATATACACACACACAGAGAGAACCAGACTATCTCTAGTTCTCTTTCCATCTTGAAAACTGTTTCTCCAGACAATTCCTCATTAACACACTTACCTGTCAACATGTCTCTATTTTTAATAAATGTGACAGTGCAATTCAAGTTTAATAAACTTAATTGTCAACAGGACCCAATAATATTCAATTTAATTGAACAAATATTTTAATGACCTATTATTTGTAACAAAAATTTTTATTAATTATAGAAAACATTTGATATGGAAAATAGTTCCCAATGGCTAATCATGACTTACATTTATTGCTCTATCACCATAAAACTATGGTCCTTTATGTGAGGCACATTGTCAATGGAGACTTCATTTTGTTTTGCAAACTGAAGATCTTAGGTAAGACCATTTCTAAAATGTTTTCTAGGTTTAAAGTTTTATATTTGTGTTATTTATTGATAAAAAAAGATCCTTATCCATGGGATCTAAGACAATGTTTCTATCTCAAATTATAAGAATTGATCTGGGGAGGAGGAGGAAAAATAGAACTCTTAAACACTTCAGCTCTTAAAGTGAAGTGACATTTGTAATAGATGACCATAGTCATGCTTTAAAATAATATCTTAATCTTTCTCACTTCTAAAATATTTATCAATTCTCAGGAAAGCCAATTTCCTTTTTGGATACTCAACATTTCTTTAATATTTTCTTCTATATTGTCTCTATATGTTAGTTCGATGTTAGATAAACATGCTCCCATTCATTGCCATTGCTACTATGGCATGCATGCTTTAAGATACTAGCTAGCTCATGAAACTTCTCTGGGCTAAGAGATGATTCTCATTATTTTAATTTATAGTCCAATTTCTGCAAATGGATTTAAACACTATTTGAATGCCTGTAATAGCCAGACTTGATGACATGGACTTATTGTCATGACTATTTCATATGAGTAGCTATTTCAGTTCTCTGCAATTTTTGTCATTTCCAATCCTCGGCTCTTATTTTTCTTTGGTTCTAGATAAATTATAGTACCTGAATGGTCATGGTCAACTTCACTCTCATCACTGAATTCCTCCTTGTGCAGTATTCCAGTATTCGGGAGATTCAAGTCTTACATGCTGTACTGTTCCTGATGATTTACCTGGCAGCTCTAATGGGGAATCTTCTCACCATCACAGCAATTGCCACTGACCCACACCTTCACTCTCCGATGTATTTTTTTCTGAGTAATTTATCCTTTTTGGATGTTGGTTTTATTTCAGTGACTCTTCCCAAATTCATTGTTAATTCTCTGACTGGAATACAATCCATCTCCCTCTTGGGCTGCATGGCCCAGATTTTTCTCTTTATCTTTTTTGGATCAACAGAGATTGCTTTACTTTTAACCATGTCTTATGACCGATTTGTTGCCATCTGTCATCCATTGCATTATGGTGTGACTATGACACCAGCCAGGTGTCTCTGGGCAACAGCAGGCTCATGGCTCAGTGGATTCGTCTATGCCACTATACATACAGGGAACATGTTCCGGTTACCCTTCTCAGGATCCAATGAAATCCACCAGTATTTCTGTGATATCCCTGATGTCTTAAAGGTTGCATCTTCTGATGTTTTGAATACTGAATTTGTTCTTATTGTGGCAGGATCAGGCTTTTCTTTGTTCTGTTTGGTGTTTTTATTTGTGTCCTATGCTCGAATTTTTTCGAGTGTGTTCAAGATACCCTCTGTTGAAGGTCGGTATAAAGCCTTATCTACCTGTGCTCCCCAGTTGATTATTCTCCTTTTATTTCTACTTTCTGCAATTTTTGCATCCCTAAAGGCCCCATCAGATGCATCAACAATTCAAAATCTTCTTGTTGCAATGTCCTACACAATACTTCCTCCATTCATTAACCCCATTATTTATAGCCTGAGAAACCAGAGGATTAAAGTTGCACTGACTAGAATGATCAAGCAGATCATTCTTCCAAAGAACGAAATGTCCATCCTTGAGTAAATTATAAAGGAAGAATCTGATTAAATGTTCTTTCTGCAAACTGGTATGTCAATGAAGATGAAGTCAAATTATCAGTCATTTCATTATTTTTACCATTGAAGTGACTCAAAAAATCCTCAGAAAAATGCTAGCTCAACCATTTCTTCACTTACAGAAATCAGTGAAGAAGCCATGTTCAAATTTAATGTAAAGAGAATAAGTAGAGCCTGAGTTTGTTATATTAATTATTCCAATCAACAGTGGCTCAATTATCTAACTGGATGATAAGCATAGAGTGAAAAAGAACATGATTTCTTCCTTTCCCCAAAACTCTTTTTTGAGAAGGTTCTCAAACCTAAAAATCCTCATCAAATGTCACCTTCCACAGGGAGCCTTCCATGACTTCTTGAGGGGAACAAACATCTTTTATTAGAATTTATTTAATAGCTTATTTGTAACTTTTGTGTATTTATTATTTTATATTTGCTAGTATATCTACTTAAATGGAAACCTCACCTACCTAATAGATTGTAAGCTACTTGATAGCAAAATATTCCAGTAGCAGCTAGTATAACCCTTTAGGTATAACAGCTAATTAATATTTATTGAATTGAAATTAATTCACTTGGTTTTCTAGGATTGCCTTCTTTATACTTCATAGAATAATTTGTTGTATAATTTCTTAATGTACAAATTCTATCTCCCTTCTCTGACTCATCACTAGTTGGTTAACTAGCAGTTTGCCTTCAGTTGTGTTCTGCTCTCTTGAAATACTATTTATTTGACTTCTTTATTTTTATTACAGTTTTTAATCATTAGATAAGGATAAGCTACTAGTTATATTTTGAAAAATGTTTCTTATTAATGAATGGACCACATTATTGATAACAACAAAAAAATCCCAGATGAATAATTTTATTCTTAGACTTCTTAACATGTTCTCATGCTTTCTCTGGAGACACAGTGGTTCAATAGTCTTATGTAAACATAGTTCTCATAATAGCTAGTTGAGTGCACTGCCTAAGATTTTTAAAATTTAAAATTAACCTGTATTAGATCTATAAATAGAAGAGATTTCAGAAGATAGCTCATCCAAGTCCTTGTGAAATTAAATGTAATAGACATCCATTGTGCAGATTTTTAATAATTTTTTCTATTTCCTTTTACAAAAGACAAACTAGATCCAGTTTAATCCCAAGCATTAATCAATAAATCAGCAAATTAACATTCATCTCCTAAGTGCTATCCATGTTCCAAATATAGTGCTAAGAGCACCTTCAAATTTTACCTGGCATGTGAAACCAATGATATGTTTATTGAGCACTAGTCTACTGGTTTAAAATATTATCATCAAGTTGGATCCAATCCCATATCTTCCATGAATCAACTAGAGAACTTTGAACATTTGATTTCTCTTTCATAATATCTTATAACGTAATGGGGAAGTAGATGAAAAGAATTCTTTTCAGTCCCTCAGTTTTCCTCTCTAAAAATAAGGTTGAACTAGATAGTCTTCAAAGCACCATCTATTTAAAGACTGTTCTCCTAATACAGGCTATTTCACCTTTGAGTTTACACTTCCTTATTAAACCCTGAGTTAGCTCAGGAGTCATTATGTCAAACTATTCAATTTTTCTGGTGCCTTTTTGATGACAAAATATCTATCTGAAGAAGAAAAGGTAGTCATTCATCAAGTTGTTACTTTCTCAAATAGGGATTTATTTAATTTTGAGCTCTAATATGAACTTAGAGATAATATTTCCAGGACCAAGGCATTTTCTAATTATAAACATTTTACCCAATATATCTTCTTATTTCCTTTCCCTATGATGATATATAAGCTATTATATCCTATCATATCATATTACATCATATCATAAATAGAACAATTTTATTTAAATAACTTAGGTGTTGCTAATTATTAATTACAATTCAGAGTTTCTGGATTATCTATGTTTTTTGCCCTAATTTTCACAATCTCTATCATTAAGTAATATATAGAATTAGGTATGCCTAATTTTATGTTGAAGAAGAGGAAAAAAATTACTATTTCCATTTTCAAACTTAAAGTCAGAGATTTTTAATGGCAAATCATTTTAGAGGACAACTACACAAAATTCATTATTTTACAGATGAAAAGCTAGTCTAGAAAGGTTAATTGGACTGTCTCAGGTCACAGAGATAGTATATTCCAGAGGAAGAATTTATACTTGGTCATTTCCAAACTCTGTCACCTTTTTCTATCTCCTACTAGAACTTGGACTTCTGCTTCTGGACCTCTTAATTCTTTCAGGTGTTTTTTTTTATCTTGCTTTTTTAAATGCCATTATACATTTCTGGGATATTTTCATAGAATTCTGATGTATATATCTCTGCCCCTTTCTAAACTTAGCTCTCCTTAACAATTAGGCTCTCTCCATTAGAATATAATCTTCTGGGAGCTAAAGTTTAATGTTTTTGTATCATCAGTGTTTAACACAGAGCTGGCTATTCAGCAACTGCTTACTAAGTGTCTTTCTTTAACTTTTCTTTCATTTGTTCATTCACTTATTCATTCAAATGCAAGGTTTTTTTCCTCCTGATCCATGGTCTTTCTTCTAGTCTACACTTTTACAGGATGTCAAGAGATATGTTTTTATAAGTAAAAGCATGAAGGTAAAGGAGAGTGGAAACACCAAAAGCTTTATGGTAAGGGTATGGGAAGGCAAGGCACGCTATTATGTGAGAATATAATGACACAAAATATAACTAGAATGTAACAAAGAGAAGAGAAATGATATTTAAGCATGGAAAAAGTATGGGAAGAGAATAGTCACAAATAATATAAACTTTGATTATGCTGTGGTGATGTGGAATCGAGAGGGGGCACATAGATTAGATCTCATTAATTGTGGTATACCTGACTGCAAAAACAAAGACAACAGAGAGACTCATCCTGGAAGCTCTCTTTGCAGATGACTGCGCTCTCATGGCCCACCAAGAAAATCATCTCCAAACCATTGTGGACAGGTTCTCCGCCACAACAAAACTGTTTGGCCTGACTATCAGCCTCAGCAAAAAAGAGGTGCTGTTCCAACCTGCACCAGGGAGGCCAACTAAGCAGCCATGCATTACAATTGATGGCACACAGCTTTCTAACATCAACACTTTCAAGTACTTGGGCAGCACCATTGCCAACGACAGGTCCCTAGACCATGAGATTAATGCCAGGATCCAAAAGGCCAGCCAGGCACTCAGGTGGCTGCTCTCCAAAGTCCTCCAACACAGCGGTGTAAGCACTGCGACGAAGCTCAAAGTGTATAATGCAGTGGTCCTCAGCTCACTCCTGTACGGTTGCAAGACATGGACACTGTACCGGAAGCACATGAAACAGCTGGAACAATTCCACCAACGCTCTCTCCAGTCAATCATGAGGATCAGATGGCAGGACCGAATCACCAACCAGGAAGTCCTCAACAGAGCCAACTCCACTAGCATCGAAGTAATGTTCCTCAAAACCCAGCTACGATGGTCTGGACACGTCATCCGCATGGACCCACAGCGAATACCAAGACAGGTATTCTATGGTGAACTGTCTGCTGGACTCAGGAAACAAGGCCGACCAAAGAAAAGATTCAAGGATCAGCTAAAGTCCAACTTGAAGTGGGCTGGCATCACACCAAAGCAACTAGAACTCGCTGCCTCTGACAGAAGCAGCTGGCGAACCCACATTAACCATGCCGCCACCACCTTTGAAGATGAACAATGCCTCAGTCTTTGAACTTCAAAGCCACAAGAGGGTACATCAATAGATGATAATGCACAAAGACAATTGTCATTCTCGGTCACTGAGAGACTACTACTATTGTGGTATAAATTAGGATAAAAGGAAGAGAAGAGAAGGTTTGAAGTACAATGTTCCAACTACTGATAACTAATACTGATTTAATTGCTTTTTCAAACACTTTAAATTTTTTCTCTTAAAGCAACAGGAGAAGGGATGTGAGATGGCTAATAGAGGCAATACTTATATGTCAATGGGAATTGCTTTGAAGAAGTTCAGGGGGCAGGACTTCTTTGATTGCTGTATGTTGGAAGATGAAGTAATGGAACAAAGTCCAGACAATAAAGTGATAGATCCCCTCTTTGGAAGATGATGGTGATGAACCTCAGATCTGAACACAAGATGCAGTATTAGATGCCCTAGGCTGTAGCTAGATGCTGGACTTCTTTTGCCTGAACAAGACTTATGTAATGAAGTTGAAAAATTGAAGTGGAATCACAATATTGCTGAGACTGCTATTATAATTAGATAAACTAACAATGCATCAGCTAGGGACCATGAACGTGTGTCGGTTTTAACAAGAATTGCTTAAGGAAAAACACTAGATGTAAAATTAGGCAATGATATGAGACTGCATTGGAATCAGCTTTGATGAAATACACTAAAATTAAAAAGGAAAAAGAAAAACTTCTTGAACAAATTGAGAATTGACTTGAAATTGGGGCTGTAGCTGTTTGCATGGAGAAGACAAGTTTTAAAAAAGCAAAAGGGGTTGTTTGAAAAATATTTGGTATGTTTTTCATGATAATACCTGTGTAATCCAGATCAGATTGCTTGTCTACTTGGGGAGGAGGGCAGGGAAGAAAGAAGGGAGACTATGAATCACATAACTTTGGAAAACTTATGTGGAAATTTGTTATTAACATAATAAAAAGATAAAACACTATTTGGTGATGTAGTCTAATAGAGTTGTAAAAACAAAGGTGTTCATGATAATAGGAAAGACCCATATGATCATTTTTGTTTTCAAGTCTTAATTGCATGATGCAGAGTCAAAGCTAATGCCAGCCATGCTGATTAAAAAATCATTGAATTTTTTAATCAAGGCATAGATAAAAGTTAAAGAAAGCAAAAAGATAAAGAATTTAGTGGGACTATGGATGAAAGCATCAACAATGTAAAGGGGAAAAGAGAGGCAAATAGAATGAATGCAAAACTCAAATCTTCAGAGTTCAACATCTAAAGCCAGCCATGGAGCTTGGACAAGAATAGCCTTGAAACCAAAGTCAGCCAAAGAAAGGACAGAAAAACACAATACAGACCACTGTCTGATGAATATTGATATGTAATATTGAATTAAAATGAACAATAAGCTTATAACAATATGTTCAGAAAATACACACTGAGATATTCTTGAATTTATACTAGGAATTCATGTTAACTCAATTTTAAAAAGAAACTATACATATAACAAATTGTATGCATAAAAATCCTCATACGGGCTCTTATTGACTTGCATAAGGGATCTTATTGATAATTCAGAACACAAATCATCCATGACAGCCAATCTTGTATAACTCTCATTTGTCTTTTCCTTTGAATTTGCCTCCAAAGGTCTACCCGATATGCTTGAATTTTTTTTCATTTTTGACTTGTATGAAAAGGTGCAAGTGGAGCATTGAAAATGTGTGTGTGTGTGTGTGTGTGTGTGTGTGTGTGTGTGTGTGTGTGTGTGTGTAAGAATACCAAGCCTGGAATCGGGAAGACTCATCTTTATGTGTTCAAATCTGCCTTCAGACACTTAGTACTACCCTTGGCAACTCACTAATCCCTGTTTACCTCAATTGTCTCATGTATAAAATGAGTTGGAGAAAGAAAAGACTCCAGTATCTTTGCCAATAAAAACTCCAAATGGGGCCACAAAGAGCCATACACAATTGAAACAATTGAACAATAATAAAATATATGTATATATAAATATTATAATTTTATGTTGATAATTATGTCAAGCTATCCAATCTTAGTTTGTCTGCTGACTTTTAGTTCTCCATCTCTAGTTTCCTATTTGACATATCAAACTGGATGTCCTATGGACATTTTGAACACAACATATCTAAAACTGAACTCATCTTTTCTTTCAAATCATCCCCCTTTCAAAATTCTTAGAACTATGAGTGAAGTAACCACCCTCCCAGGCCCAAAACCAATGTGCTTTCAACAATTTCCAACTCCTTATAACTGATTTATTGCCAAGGGCTATTGATTATTCTTCATCATATCATTCATATATTTCTTTTCTCTTTTTTTAGTCACTACCCTGTTTCTGTCCCTCATTGCTTCATGCCTGGACTATTACAATTTCCTGCTGGTTAGTCTCTCTGACAAAAGTCTTTCTTTTCATTCTGGAGCATCCTCCACTCAGCTGTCAAAGTGATTCTTCTAAAACATATATCTGACCATGTCACCTTCTTCTCTACAAACTCTGATGGCTTCCTATAATGTCTAAGATCAAATATAAAACCGTCTCTTATTCAAAGACCTTGATAACAGAAAAAACTAACACTTTTTGATGTTTTACTTTATACCTTATTCCCCATCACACAGTCTATGATCTTGTGATACTTTTGTCTTTTTTTTTTGACCAATGAAGCCTATTTGATAGTGATGGGCATTTTTAATATCTGTCCCTTATATCTGGTATGTTCTTCTTTCTCACACCTCCCTGCTAGTTCCCTTAGTTTCCTTCACATTTTAACCAAAATCTCACTTTCTACAAAAAGTCTTTCCTGATCTCTTTTAGTTCTAGTCCCTTTCCTCGGTTGATTATTTCCAATGATTCATATACATAATTTATTTGTTCTTAGTTGTTTACATATTGTCTCTACCATTCACCTCTAAGCTTCTTGAGAGTGGGGACTGTCTTTTTCTTTTGTTTATATCCCCAGTACTTTGTCTAAAACCTGATATATAGTAAGCACTTAAAAATGCTTTTGCTGTTTGTCCTTTGTTTTCAAGGACCCACATCTCTAAGGTGATATCTTTATTTGCATGTGAATTTTTTTAAACCTTTACCTTCCATCTTGAAATGAATACTGTGCATTGGTTCCAAAACAGAAGAGTGGTAAGGGTTAAACCCTGGAGGTTCAGTGACTTGCCCAGGGTCACACAGCTAGAAGGTTTGTGAGGTCAGATTTGAAATGAGGTTTGGCTCTCAATCCACTGAGTCACCTAACTACCCCCTTTGCATGTGAATTTGATTTAATCAAGGCAGCATTACTAAATGCTTACTCTCCCTCCTAGAGTCTTCTAGAGTCAACATTACAAGACAGCTGATGATGACCCAGGATGACTAACTGACTGGCTGACTCCAAAGGAATTGTGCTATTTACCTCTATTCCAGCAATCCTTTGGCAGTTTTATTAGAATATGATTGAATAAGTAAAATATTTGGGTAATATTAGATTTTTATTATATTGTCTTAACTTACCCATGGATAATGGATATTTCCCAGATTTTTAGATGTTTTTATTTTTATAAAGATTCTTTTTATTGTGTTTTTATACTTCTATGTGTCATGGCAGGTAGATTTAAAAATATTTCAATTTTCTTCATTAAAATGGAACTTTTATTTCTTTCTCTTCCTGCCTGATATTTTATAGTTTATAGAAATGATGACATATTATTTATTCTATATCTGTCAACTTTACATAAGTTGTTAATTATTACATTTAGGTTTTTACTCTGATATCTTGGGTTCTCCATGAAAGCCATCATATCATCTATAAAAATGATAAGTCTTTACTTATATTTAATCTCTTTATTTTTTCTTCTCTTATTAATATAGGTAGCCATTTTAATCCTATATTGAATAATAATGATGATAACAAGTATTCTTGACATCCCAAATCCTATTGGAAAGGCCCCTAGTTTATTGCCTATATATACATATAAGGGTTCTCAGTTTTAAATAGATGCTACTTATATTAAGGAAAGTCATATATATATATATATGCTTCCTAGTGTTTTTTTAAAGAATGGGTACAATTTTTTGTCTAAAACTTTTTCTGGCTATTGATATAGTCATATTATTTTTTCAATTATATTTATAGTTTTTTGATATAAATGAATTACTTCTCCATTACTGGTATAAATCCAAATTGATTATGATTGAACATCATATAGTTCATATCATATGATTGAACAATCATTATGTTTCCCATAATGTAATAGAAAGTACATGTAAATTCCCTAAAACACTTAAAGATCAATTATGTTATAAAAATATCACTAACTGAAGAGAAAATATATAAAGTGAGTTTTATGAGATAAATAATGTTCTTATTATCAAACCAAGAAAAAATATAAAGCAGAAAATGATAGACAAAATCACTAATTAATATTGAAGAACAACATATATTATATATATGTATATGCATATATGACCAAAAGGCTAGATAAATCAAAAGATGGAATTAATGTTGCTGAGAGAAATATCATCCGTCTCAGACATGTAGACAATACCATTCTGATGGCAGAAAGTGAAGAATTAAGAAGCTTCTTGATAAGGGTGATAAAAAGAAGAGAGTGCAAAAGCTGACTTAAAACAACATAAAATAGTGACAACAACTAAGATCTTGCCAACTGTTTCCATCACTTCCTGGCAAATAGAAGAAGAAATGGAAGTAGTTTTAGGTTTATATTGTTGGGCTCAAAGGTTACTGCAGATGATTGCTGCAGCCATGAAAAAAAACCAATACAAAATACTTGTTCTCTGGAAAGAAAGCTATAGTAAATTTGGACAGTATACCAAAAAGCAGAGCTATCACCTTGTTGACAAAGGTCTGTATAATAAAAAATATATATTTTTTTCTAATGGCAATACATGAAAATTGGAACATAAAGAAAGTCAAGTGTTACAGAATTGATCTTTTGGATTGTGGTGATGGAGAGGACTTTTGAGAATATCTTGCATAGCAAGGAGAGCCAAATCAATTGATATATAAAGAAATTCATTCAGTCTCTTCACTGAAAGGTCAAATATGGGAGTGAAGCTTAAATCTTTTGAGCACATAATAAGTCAGGAGTCATTGGAAAAGACTTTGATATTTTTAGAATGATTGAAGACAAAGGGAAAAGAGAATGGTAGAGGATGAGATTGATAAGAAATGAGATGGAAGAAACAGACATAAGCTTAGAAAGGCTTTGAGAGATAGTAGAGTTCAGAGGATCTGGCATACTATGGTACTTGAGATTACAAAGAATTGGACACAACTGAATAATTAAATAATAAATTATTTGTTGTGCTATTTTTATTGTACTCTTTTTAAAATGATGCATTCATTTTAGAAATGTTTACTATATAGCATTACCATCTTTAAAAATGTTCATTTTTAGTTTTTAACCCATATAAAATAGAGATCATTTTTCTGATACCTATATTGAATTTCCAATCTTACTAATAAAATTACAGTT